>NW_024068792.1:0-97618 GCF_009389715.1 Phoenix dactylifera
CTAGAAAGGTCGTCTGTAAACGTAATAAAATATGAATACCCACCTCTAGCATTTGTGCTCATTGGCCCATATACATCAGAATGTACAAGGGTCAATAAGTCACTGGCTCGTTCACCTTTTTCGGTAAAAGGTGATTTGGTCATTTTAACCAAGAAGGCATGATTCACAGGTTGTCAATGATTCACAATCATTAACATCGAGAATTCCCTCTTTACTTAACCTGTTCATCCTGTTCTTGTTAATATGACCTAGCCTATGATGCCAAAGGTAGACATCCGTGACATTATCTATTCCAGGGTGCTTACTTGACGTGTACATTACATTAACAGGTTGTGATAACAAGTAGATGCCATTGCTCAATTGTCCATTCATTACAGTAACACCATTCATAATGATATCACAAGATGTTGCCCAAGGTGACAATCCAAGAGGGGGGGGTGAATTGGTTTCTTCTAAATTTTAGGTCTTTTAAAAACTTTCGTAATTAAGTGCGTGGATGCTTTCTTAGATATTTGAGTGAGTTAAGCTAATACAAGAATAGAAGATAAAGCAAGGAAAAATGAAAGCATAAACACAATGCAAACACACCAATATATAGTGGTTCGGTGCTCTCCTTAGCACCTACGTCCACTCCCCAAGCGTACCCTTGAGAATTCACTATAATCTCACGGATTACAGTTGGATTGTTTTCCGGGCTCACAATCCAAAAACCTTGTTGGTTTTACGGGCTCACCAACGAACCTTTACAACTATGGTTTTCCGGGTTCACCAAAAACCTTGTTGGTTTTGCGGGCTCACCAACGAACCTATACAACTTTGGTTTTCCGGGTTTACCAAAAACCTTTGTTGGTTTTGCGGGCTTACCAACGAACCTTTACAATGAGTTTAAGCAAATGAAAATAAAAGATTTAAACTCCTAAATGAGCATATAAAACAATATGAACAATAAGGAAGAGTTAGAAAGAAATTATCGCTTTGAAATCGCTTTGCTCTTCTTTGTCAAGGAAGCTTCACTCTTCAATGGGGAAGGAGCTCTTGATGCCTCTTTGAATGTGCTCAATCCCTTTCTTTGATTCTTGAATGAAGCCTTGATGAAGGAGATTAGGGCTCTTTTGTTCTCTTGTGTATGCTTTGATATCCCACTCAAAAGTTGTTTATCCTGATGAATAGTGCCCCTTTAAATAGTTTTCAACCTTCCTTGGACAGCCCCATCCGTCAGATTTGAAAAACTAGCCGTTACAAAGCCTTGGGAAGGACAAAAAGTACATCTGCAGAACTAGCCATTACTGTTCAAGCCCGTGTTTGGGTCGGCTCAACCTGTCCTTGGGTCGACCCAACTTTTGCCTTGGGTCGACTCAACCATTTCTTGGGTCGACCCCTCTCAGTAACCACAGAAACCTCAAATTCAGCCTTCCTTCCCATGGGTCGACCCAACCAAATTTTGGGTCGACTCAAAGTCCACTTGGGTCGACTCAACTTCAACTTGGGTCGACCCTCTCAGTAATTCCAGAGAACCGTTTTCCTGTCTGTCTTCTGTCATTGCCCTTTGGGTCGACCCTCTCAGAGTTTGGGTCGACTCAAGCTTGGGTCGACTCAACCACAGTGTGGGTCGACCCTCTCAAGTGAATCCAGAGAGCATTCTTCCCTTTGCGTTTTGAGGTTCTTTGGAGGTTGGGTCGACTCATGCTTTACCTTGGGTCGACCCAAACTCACTGTTCATTTGTGCTGTTTTTGCAGGAGTGTGCCAGATGATTCCTTGAAGTGCCGGGGTCGACCCAATCAACCTATGGGTCGACTCAATTCACACTTTGCTGCATTCTCAAAGTTAGATCCATCCAAATGAACAAGACCATATATATATTTTCAATTAAGCAAATGTTACTGAGAGTAATGAACTTATAAATGAAGTATCAATTTTAACTTATAGCATGCTCTAGATAATTGCTTGTTAATCATCAAAATAACACTTTCATCCTCACAAGAACATTTCTTTATTGAAATTTCATGACCGTTCATGGCCAAAAGGCCTACGGAAATTACATTCAATAAGAACGTAGGACAATAGTGACAATCACTCAAGACAACTACATGAGAACTGAAAACAAGTTTGAGATTTCCTAAAGCTAGAACTGGAACAGATCTTCCATCTCCAATATTCAGAAATCTCTCGTTGTTTTCAAATCTCTCATTGACCTGAAGTCCTTGCAACGAATTGCATATATTAAACGGACTTCCAGTATCTAATACCCAAGTCGAATTATCACATATAGAGAAATTACAAGGTGTTATCATATAAATTCATCCTCAATCTCCCCCTTTTTTGATGATTACAAAATAAAGAGTATAAGTCTATTGATACTTGTTTATAAAAGGGATTGGAATTTCAGAATTTCAGCTTTTCATATATATATGTGAAATCTCCCCTATATCATTCAAAATTTGCCAATTTGACTTTTGAATGGCTCCCCTTTCATTTATAATTCATTAGCAATGAAACTTCAAAAATTTGAGTTAAAATATGAGTTTCAGCTTATGTATCGAGGTGAGAGAGGAGCGTGCCAAATTCTGAATTTATATGTGCCAAATTCTGAATTGTGATAGAAATTTTTGATTTGATGGTTTTCATTGTTAACAATTGCTCCCCTTAGATATATAAGCTTTCTTATGCGATTTTCAATTTGTTTCCCCATTTATTTCTCTTTTCTTTTCATAACTTCTTTACTCACTCTTTCTCACAAAATTAATACTCTTTCTTTAAACACCTATCTTTACATATTCTAAACACTATCTTTACTTCTACCCAAGATCAATACTCTTTCTTGACTTCTCAAATGAAAATATTCTTTCAATACTCTTTCTTTTCTTCTCCCCCTTTATATACTCTTTCCTTCTCTTCTCCCTTTATATACTCTTTCCTTCTCTTCTCCCTTTATATACTCTTTCCTTCTCTCTCTTTTTATATACTCTTTCCTTCTCTTCTCCCCCTTTTTGTATCATCAAAAACATATATATATGGGAAGAGATGCAATAAAGAGCAAATTTCAGACTTCATTGATCAAACTAGGAACATTTTCATACATTAATATCCAAAATAAAGATAAGTACAATGTTCCTCAATCAAGATTTAAAGACATAAGAGAAAGACAAGATACATCAGGGAAAAAGCAAGATACACATGAGAAAGGGCAAGATACATATGAGAACTAGATTTTTTAGCCTAGGCTCTAAACATAAATGCTAAAATCAGCCTAGGGAGAATCTAATGGCTGGGATCTAGTCCTCATCCGCCTAGCATAAGTGGCGAGGGGAGGTCGAGCCTGGTGAGACTGAGTCTGGCGTGGAGCACGTCGAGGTGGATGACTCTGTGCCGATATCTCTGACTCAGCAGCCTGTGGCACAGATGGTCCATGTGTCTCTCTCTCACTCCTGAGTGCTCCAATCTGCTGCCTCAGATCACTGATATCAGCAGACATGACATCCAGCCGGCTCGTGAGCCCGTCAGTAATAGTCCTCGCCTGGGCTGTCATGAGCTCTGTCATCCTGCTCCAGAAGTCATCCGTATCTGTCGGAGGAGCAGATGACGACGGTCCAGCCTCTGAGGGTGCAGTAGGAATGATCTATAGGCTCCTCATCCTCAATCCTCTGGTGCCTCTCCCTCTGGTGCCTCACCCTCTGGTGCCTCACCCTGTATGCCTGCACCTGTGTGAATCCACTGCCCGTTTACTTTCGCATATCCCATGCGTATGAGTGTCCGTGCAGTGTACGTGTCAGTGGGATGCAGATTCTTTGAATGCCTCCTCCTCGAGAGGTAACCCATGCTGTCTAAATATCAATGTAAGTATCATGCCATAAGGCAATGATACCCTGTTGCTGCTTATCACCTTTCTCATCTGCCTCAATATCATAGCCGGAAGATTTAGGGGAATCCCCCTAATCATGCATTCCATAATTGCAAGATCTCGCTCTGAGATGAGATCGAATCTCCCGGTCTTCGAAAATAAAATCCTATTTATCATATTTAGCAACAACCTCATCTCAGCAGAAAGAGAGCTAGCTATTACCTTTGTGGAAAAATCAAAATCCTCATTTTCCATGATTAACTGTAGAGCTCTCATTTTGTTTTCTGATTTTTCCGGCGTGGCTCCTATGCAGGGTAGGTGTAGTAGCTCGCTCAAGCTCTCCTCGGACACACAGATCTGAATCCCTCTAACATCTGAAACAAGCCCTCCCATACCAGTCTTGAGGAAGGCGTAGAACTCTTGGACCAAACCGGGGTAAATTACCACATCAAGGGAGCAAAGATACTCCCAACCTTGTCTTTGGATCCATTCCCAAATCCGAAATCCTTCTTGGTTGAAAAACTCCGAGTGGATCCTTCTCCCGCTAGTAACCGGCCTCCCGGCAAATCTTGCAAGGATCACTGAGGGGGAAGGAGGAGGAGGGACCTCCGCACGTGCCTCACGTCGTGGAGACACGGGAGAAGGCTCGGTAGGGCGCCTTTCCTCTTGTTGGACTCGGCTCACTCTTCCGGATCTCTTGGCTACGGCTCGTTTGGGTCCCATTTATCCAAGATCTTTAGCAATCTACTGTTTGGAAGAGTTTAGTGGAGATTGGAGAGTGGGGACCAAGCTTTTCGGAAGGAGACCAAGGGCAAACAGTGCCCTAGATGAACTCTCGGGCCCCCTTTTAACAGTGGGGTCCCGACGTTGGGTCGACTCAAGAATTTTCTTGGGTCGACTCAACGTTGGGTCGACCCATGTTCTGGGTTGGGTCGACCCAAGTGCAGAACTTGGTTTTCTCTCCCTTTTTGCTTCTAAAAAGTTTTCCTCGCTTTTAATCCTTATAAGCTCCTTATGGGACATTGATACATGAGTAAGAAATCTATAGACAACAAATTTGACTCATGTTTCATGGGATTTTTGAAGTTAGAGGAATGTATCATGAGACTACTAACTTCCTTTCATATTCATTCAATAAAAGGATCACATATACCTAATTCCCTTCTGAGCATACAGAATCTATCTTCACTCAGTGGTTTTGTAAATATATCGGCCAATTGTTTTTCTGTGCATATATGCTCAATGCATACATTTCCATTTTGCACATGATCCCTAATGAAATGGTACCTTATTTCTATGTGTTTGGCCATAGAGTGCTGAACTGGATTTTTAGTGAGATTGATAGCACTCGTATTATCACACTTAATAGGAATATTTTCTAGTTTAACTCCATAGTCCTCTAGTTGTTGCTTGAGCCATAATACTTGAGCACAACAACTACCAGCAGCTATGTATTCAGCTTCGGCTATGGATAGTGCTACTGAATTTTGCTTTTTACTAAACCATGATACTAAATTGTTTCCTAAGAATTGACATGTGCCACTTGTGCTTTTTCTATCTAATTTGCATCTGGCAAAATCTGCATCTGAGTATGCAAGCAAATCTAGACATGAGTCTCTCGAATACCATAATCCAATGGTGGTGGTTCCTCTTAAATATCTAAGGATCCTCTTAACTGCACTTAAATGTGACTCCTTAGGATCCGATTGATATCTAGCACATATCTCTACACTAAATACAATGTCGGGTCTACTAGCCGCCGTAAGATAGAGCAAGGATCCAATTAGTCCTCTATAGAGCTTAATATCTACACTTTTCCCTTTTTCATCCTTGTCTAGCTTACTAGTGGGATTCATTGGAGTGCCAATTCCCTTATGATTTTCATTACCAAACTTCTTCAGTATTTCCCTTGTATACTTAGTTTGATGAATGAAAATGCCTTCTTTGGTTTGTTTGATTTGTAATCCTAAAAAGAAGCTTAATTCTCCCATCAAACTCATCTCAAATTCTCCATGCATTAAATCAGCAAATTCTTTGCATAGAGTATCGTTAGTGGCACCAAAGATTATGTCATCTACATATATTTGTACCACTAGTAGATTTTTGTCCTTTCTTTTGAGAAATAGAGTCTTATCTACATTTCCTCTACAAAAGTCATTATCAATGAGAAACTTACTTAATTTATCATACCAAGCCCTAGGTGCTTGCTTTAAACCATATAATGCCTTATGTAATTTAAACACATGATTTGGCAATTCATGATTTTCAAATCCTGGAGGTTGTTCTACATATACTTCCTCCTCAATAATGCCATTTAAGAATGCACTCTTTACATCCATTTGATATAATTTAAAATCCATAAAACATGCAAATGCTAGAAGTAATCTAATAGCTTCTAATCTAGCTACAGGAGCAAATGTCTCATCATAATCTATTCCTTCTTCCTGATTGTATCCCTTAGCTATAAGCCTGGCCTTATTTCTTATAACTACTCCATTTTCATCTAGTTTATTTCTAAATACCCATTTTGTTCCAATTACTGAATTATGCTTTGGTCTTTCAGTTAATGTCCATACATTACTTCTTTTAAATTGATTTAATTCCTCTTGCATGGCATTTATCCAGTTAGTATCTTTTTCAGCTTCTTCATAAGTTTTAGGTTCTAATTGTGAAACAAAAGCAAGATAATCATTTAAATTCCTAAGAGAAGATCGAGTTCTTACCCCTTGAGATGGATCACCAATAATTAAGTCTTTGGGATGTCCATGTGCATACCTCCATTCTTTTGGCACGTCTTGGGGTTGTGGTGGCACGCAATCTTCTCCCTTATCTTGATTTGGCACGTCATCAATTTTCAGCTTCTCAAAGTCGATAATTCCTGTATCATCATCAATAGAGTTTTCTTTCCTAGCAGACTCACTATCAGACTCATCAAATATGATATTGACCGACTCTTCCACTACTAGGGTTCTTTTGTTGAATACTCTGTATGCCTTGCTAGATGTGGAGTACCCTAAGAAGATACCTTCATCTGACTTGGCATCAAATTTACTTAAGTCCTCCTTGCCATTATTTAAGATAAAACATCTACATCCAAACACTTTAAAGTATTTTGCAGTTGGTTTCTTATTCTTCCAAAGTTCATAAGGAGTTTTCTTAGTTATAGGTCGTATTAAAACTCGATTTAAAATATGGCAAGAGGTGTTTATAGCTTCAGCCCAAAAGTACTTTGGAAGATTTGACTCGCACAACATTGTGCGTGCCATTTCTGCCAATGTCCTATTTTTTCTTTCAACAACCCCATTTTGTTGAGGCGTTCTAGGTGCTGAAAATTGATGTGATATTCCATTTACAGTGCAAAATTCCTCGAAGTGTTGATTTTCAAATTCCGTGCCATGATCACTTCGAATTGCTACCAATGTAAGTTTCTTTTCATTTATGATTTTATTATATAGTTTTAAGAATTCTGAAAATGCTTCATTCTTATGTGCCAAAAATGAAACCCATGTATATCTTGAAAAATCATCAACAATAACTAGTCCATATTTCTTTCCTCCTAGACTTGTCGTTCTAGTAGGTCCAAATAAATCCATATATATGAGTTCCAATGGTCTAGTTGTTGATACTACATTTTTCGATTTAAAAGATGATCTAGTTTGTTTTCCTAATGAACATGGTCCACATATTTTGTCCTTTTCAAAAATCAGTTTTGGCACATCCTTTATTAATTCTTTCTTAACTAGTTTTGATATTAATTCCATACTAGCATGTCCTAGTCTTCTATGCCAAAGCCAACTAGTTTCATTCTTCTTTTCTTCATTAGTCATTAAGCATAAACCGTTTTTCTTACCTAATTCATGAAGATCTACTAAATAAATATTTCTTTGCCTTTGTCCTACAAGTACGATGCTATTATCCTTAGGATTTGTGATAATGCATACAGATGCTTCAAATATAACTTTAAATCCTTTATCACAAAATTGACTTATGCTAAGAAGATTATGTTTCAAGCCTTTAACTAATAAGACATTTTCTATAAAAACAGATGGAGCAATGAAAATTTTACCCTTTCCAATGATATGACCTTTACCATTGTCTCCATAGGTAACTACTCCACCTTTCTTTGGTTCCAAGGTGACAAACTGATCTTCGTCACCGGTCATGTATCTTGAACAGCCACTATCTAGGTACCATCGTTTTTCCATTTTATCAGCTGTAAGACACACCTGCAATCAAAATCAAGGAGAAACTTTAGGTACCCAAACTAAGTTGGGTCCTTTAGGGTTAGTACTCCATGTTCCTTTTGGAACCCAAATTTTCTTGAATTTAAGCTTTTGATTATTACTTGATTTGTTTTGGCTAAGCTTTTTAATGTTACATTCATATGCTCTATGTCCTATCTTATTGCAACAATAGCAAGTAACATTTTTATTTTTAGCTTTTACAAAAATATTCTTTAAGAATTTTTGTTTTGTATTTGGTCTATAGCCTAAACCTGCCCTATTATATACAGCTCTTTGACTATCAAGTATCATATTTAACTTGGTAGAACTAAGAGTAAATTTATCTACCAAGGATTTATACTTTTCAGCATCTTCTTTTAACTTAGTATTTTCAGCAATTAGATTCTTGTTTTCATTTTCAAGTTTCCTACTTAATGTTTCATAGTTATTAGACAGTTTCATTTTATCTTTAATGAGAGATTGATTTTCTTCTTTTAGAGCTTTATTTTTATTAATTGCTTTCTTGTGTTCTTCCATGAGTTCCAAAAATGCATCATGTAATTCATCAACAGTAAAATCACAATCAAGTTCAGAATCTACCTCATCGTCATTGGCCATATGACATATTTGGGCCGTGTCTTGATGATCTTCGTCCTCTGAACTTGAATCCTCACTCTCACTCCAATCGGCCATAAAATTCTTCTTTTTCAGTTTTCTTGCCATCCACTTCAAATCTGGGCAATCTATCTTATAATGCCCGGGTTTGTTACACTCATAGCAAATAGGGGTTTCTTTCTCCTTTTCTTTGTCCTTACCCTTTTCTTTGTCCTTACCCTTCTCTTTGCTTGAGTTACCTTTAGAGAAGGGCTTCTTTTTATGGAATCTATTTTTACCTCTCATAAATTTTCTGAATTTCCTCCCAAGTACTGCCATCCCTTCCTCATCAATATCTTCATCGTCATCTGAGTCTTCTGATTCAGATTGTTGTCTAGGGGTGGTAGTCTTTAGGGCAAGAGGCTTTCTTCTCTTGACCTCATCTTCTGAGTTTTGCCTCATGGTCAACTCATGGGTCATGAGTGACCCTAGAAGCTCCTCTAGTTGCAGTGCGTTGAGGTCCTTCGCTTCTTGTATGGCGGTTACCTTGGCCTCCCAATTCCTTGGTAGAGACCTGAGAATTTTACGCACCAAATCAGAGTTAGAATAAGATTTTCCTAAACTTTTAAGACCATTTATAATATCAGTAAAACGAGTAAACATATCAGTTATGGACTCGGTAGAATCCATTTTAAACAATTCATATTTATGTACTAATATATTTATCTTTGACTCTTTGACTTGATTGGTCCCTTCATGTGTGACCTATTTTTTTGATTTTATATTGCTTCTTACCTAAATCTATTACTTTCTTCATTATTTGTACTCAAGTCTATCCCAAATTTCTTTGGCAGTGGAGCAAGTGGATATTCTATTGAATTCATTTACATCTAAAGAGCAATAGAGTATATTTATTGCTTTTGCATTTAACTGTGCAAGTCTTCTATCATTTTCATTTCAATCCATTTCTGGTTTGGGTATGATAGTGCCTTCTATATTGAGGGTGGGTGTGTGAGGTCCTCTAGTGATTACTTGCCATACCTCATAATCTGAAGCTTGAATGAATATCCTCATTCTAGCTTTCCAATATGCATAATTTGTGCCATTAAATAGAGGTGGTCTATTTGTGGATTGCCCCTCACTCATTGCACCTCCCACTTGGGTTGCCATGATCTTTAACTCTTGATGGTTAGATCAATGAGCACTATTAGAGCACCTCGCTCTGATACCACTTGTTGCCCAAGGTGACAATCCAAGAGGGGGGGTGAATTGGTTTCTTCTAAATTTTAGGTCTTTTAAAAACTTTCGTAATTAAGTGCGGTGGATGCTTTCTTAGGTTATTTGAGTGAGTTAAGCTAATACAAGAATAGAAGATAAAGCAAGGGAAAATGAAAGCACAAACACAATGCAAACACACCAATATATAGTGGTTCGGTGCTCTCCTTAGCACCTACGTCCACTCCCCAAGCGTACCCTTGGAAATTCACTATAATCTCACGGATTACAGTTGGATTGTTTTCCGGGCTCACAATCCAAAAATCTTGTTGGTTTTACGGGCTCACCAACGAACTTTTACAACTATGGTTTTCCGGGTTCACCAAAAATCTTGTTGGTTTTGCGGGCTCACCAACGAACCTATACAACTTTGGTTTTCCGGGTTTACCAAAAACCTTTGTTGGTTTTGCGGGCTTACCAACGAACCTTTACAATGAGTTTAAGCAAATGAAAATAAAAGATTTAAACTCCTAAATGAGCATATAAAACAATATGAACAATAAGGAAGAGTTAGAAAGAAATTATCGCTTTGAAATCGCTTTGCTCTTCTTTGTCAAGGAAGCTTCACTCTTCAATGGGGGAAGGAGCTCTTGATGCCTCTTTGAATGTGCTCAATCCCTTTCTTTGATTCTTGAATGAAGCTCTTGATGAAGGAGATTAGGGCTCTTTTGTTCTCTTGTGTATGCTTTGATATCCCACTCAAAAGTTGTTTATCCTGATGAATAGTGCCCCTTTAAATAGTTTTCAACCTTCCTTGGACAAGCCCCATCCGTCAGATTTGAAAAAACTAGCCGTTACAAGCCTTGGGAAGGACAAAAAGTACATCTGCAGAACTAGCCGTTACTGTTCAGCCCGTGTTTGGGTCGGCTCAACCTGTCCTTGGGTCGACCCAACTTTGCCTTGGGTCGACTCAACCATTTCTTGGGTCGACCCTCTCAGTAACCACAGAAACCTCAATTTCAGCCTTCCTTCCCATGGGTCGACCCAACCAAATTTTGGGTCGACTCAAAGTCCACTTGGGTCGACTCAACTTCAACTTGGGTCGATCCTCTCAGTAATTCCAGAGAACCATTTTCTGTCTGTCTTCTGTCTTGCCCTTTGGGTCGACCCTCTCAGAGTTTGGGTCGACTCAAGCTTGGGTCGACTCAACCACAGTGTGGGTCGACCCTCTCAGTGAATCCAGAGAGCATTCTTCCTTTGCGTTTTGAGGTTCTTTGGAGGTTGGGTCGACTCATGCTTACCTTGGGTCGACCCAACTCACTGTTCATTTGTGCTATTTTTGCAGGAGTGTGCCAGATGATTCCTTGAAGTGCCGGGGTCGACCCAATCAACCTATGGGTCGACTCAATTCACACTTTGCTGCATTCTCAAAGTTAGATCCATCCAAATGAACAAGACCATATATATATTTTCAATTAAGCAAATGTACTGAGAGTAATGAACTTATAAATGAAGTATCAATTTTAACTTATAGCATGCTCTAGATAATTGCTTGTTAATCATCAAAATAACACTATCATCCTCACAAGAACATTTCTTTATTGAAATTTCATGACCGTTCATGGCCAAAAGGCCTACGGAAATTACATTCAATAAGAACGTAGGACAATAGTGACAATCACTCAAGACAACTACATGAGAACTGAAAACAAGTTTGAGATTTCCTAAAGCTAGAACTGGAACAGATCTTCCATCTCCAATATTCAGAAATCTCTCGTTGTTTTCAAATCTCTCATTGACCTGAAGTCCTTGCAACGAATTGCATATATTAAACGAACTTCCAGTATCTAATACCCAAGTCGAATTATCACATATAGAGAAATTACAAGGTGTTATCATATAAATACATTGATCAGCAACTGATTGCCCTTTTCTCTTGCTTGGCCTATTCGGGTCAAGTGAGGCAAGGTACTGAGGATAATCTTTTTGGTCTGACTTGGCTTAGCACGTTGCACCCTTTTCTTTTGATTCTTATTTTTCTTCTTTTCTTTCTTAAAGGTACCACGACCCCTGGACGAACCTCCCACTAAATTCACCAACCCTTTTAGGAGTTGGTGATCCTTCTCAAAAGTTTGTAGTAAATCCAACAATTGGTGATAATTTACTACCAGTTTCGTCATACAAAAGTTGGTGAGAAATGGGCAGTACGAACAAGGAAGAGAATTAAGTATAGCATCCTTCCCTAATTGATCATGTAGGGAGATCCGAAAGTGCCTAGGTGCTCGATTAACTCAATCATGTACAATACATGATCGGTCACCGAAGCCCCTTCATACGTGCGCTAAAAATAGCACAACTAGTCTTGTGCTTTTCAACATCATCAGGCGTACCGAAAGATTCATTCAACACTTGAATGATGTCTTCCGGCTGTGCATTCTCAAAATGCCTACTAAACTCATCATTCATTGCAGCGAGCATAATGCAACGGACGGTGATATGATCACTGAGCCACTTCTGATAAGTGTCTCTGACTGTACCCCGTGCTTTAGCAGCGGACTGCTCAGGTGCCGGATCTGTTATCACATAAAGGATCCATTCATGCTCTAGCACAATTTTCAGTTTCCTATACCAATTATTGAAGTTGGGACCAGTCAACTTGTCATTATCCAATAATGAGCGAAGTGACAAATTAGTGGCCATTTTTGTATAAAAAAAAAAATTGGCTACTAGTATATGAATTGACTAAACACATTAGACTTGGACTTTAGTCTAAAGGTACTCCCACTATTTTATACAAATTGGTAACCTCTACCTCCAATTCGAAAAATTACTCTTAATTTTTTAGTGGGCACTAGAACCCAATAGATCGCATATAGGCCCGAGTGTGGCTCGGCCAACCCATATGCACCTATTGGTAGGTTCTAAACCAGTTGCTTCACCAAGCAACTTCTAGTGATAATTTTGCCCTAGGTTCTTCGGCAGGCGTTGTGGCGCCTCCACCGAATACCCTAGTCAGGTCCAACCATTAAATGATAGGGTTAAGTCTAATTAACTAATAGATGACCAAGCCCGAGTGTGGCTCGGCTCACCTGACCGCCTATTGAAGGTACACTTAACTCGTCATATATTGAATGACAATTTCAATGCTTGATAAGTACCAGGCGTGTGGCGCCTCCAATAATTATCAAAACATTGGACCCATTATCACCCAACTTAATGGAAAGCTATGACCTAGTTATCCCCATAACCATTTCATTTTAAGGACCTAATAATTTTAGAGGATTTCTTAATTAGGATAGATAAGAAGATCCGGTTAGTCTAATTTCTCCCACTGACTTCACCAAATCAGATTAGACTCAAACCGGTTAAGGAGGCACCTAAATCAGTCAAACTGATTTTCCTTATAGGCATGGGCTAACTCGAATTATTAAGTGATCCAATCAAAATGTGATTGACCATGTCGGCCAGGTAAGTGAGATCGGTGGAAGGGATATGCCATTAACTCGACAAAGACTTATCTGTGCGAGTAACTCGCAATTAAAAACCACCGGTCAAAACTGCCAAACTTACCTTAGACACTAACTGGTTAATCAATTTCAATTTGATTACTCAAATGACTCGGGCTACACCTCTGAGCCTAAATCAAGTTCCATCTTGGTCTAATCAAAGACATGGACTTGATCCATCTACAACTATTATAAATTGACCTAGAATTTTCTTGACCTAATCTAGTTACTACTTAATTGATTTGATCAATTAATTCTATTTGTCCATGTATGATTCTAACCTTAGGTCTAACCCAATCCTAGGAATTTGATTCAAGCTAACCCATATGCCCAAAGAATTATGCAATGTCAATTAATTGAGTTACAACTCTATTTCATAACACTTAATTCTCAATTAAGTTTAGACTTATGAAAGTTTTGATCATTGCATATTTCTTTTTAATTACATATTAATTACAATCTTTCAGTTCTTAAAACATATTTTCAGATCTGAGTTTTTGTAATTAATCACATGTAATCAAATTTAATTCATGTTTAAGTCATTTTGTTTTATGTTCATGCATCACATATACATAACAACATGAATGAATACAAACATGATGACCCAAAGATTGATTTAAAGATTGATTTTGATGATCATAAAACCTTGAAGTATAAATACTAATGTTTGTGTTGCAAGAAGAAAGATAATTTGTTTTGCAAGGAACATAGTAAGTTGGAAAAATACAAGAAGGCCTCAAAAGCTCTCAAGAAAAGTTGGAAGAAAGCTACAATTTATTGGCCAAAGTTTCAAGTTCAAAGGATTTAAGTTGGAGGAGCAAATTCAAAGAAAGATTCAAAAGAATAGTCCTTGAGTCGACTTCTAGAAGTTCAGAGTCGACTCTGGCGCTCTGGAGTTTCAAGGAATAGTGCTCGAGTCGACTCCGGAACTTTACGAGTCGACTCCGACTGAGAACAGACAAAAAAATAGAGAGTTGATTTTCAGTGCTACAGTGCTCGAGTCGACTCCGAGACTACAGGTCGACTCCAGGACTGCAAATAGACAAAAAACAGAGAGTTGATTTTCAGTGCTACAGTGCTCGAGTCGACTCCAACTTTAGCCGAGTAAACTCTAACACGCTGGGAGGCATAACGGCTAGTTTTTTCTTGACTCTAACAGCTCTATTTTTGTCTCTAACGGCTAGATCTTTGTTCCCACGCCATCCAAAGCTATAAAATCAAGGAAAGAGCTAGGTAAGAGGTAATGGAAGTGGGAGAGAACATTTAGGGAAGAGATTTCAAAGAGATTCCAAGAGAAACCTTCCAAAAGCACAAAAGGGCCATTCAAAGCAAAAGAGAGAGAAGAAGAGTATCCGAGTGAATCCCAAAGCTTCCTCTCCAACTGTGTGCTGCTTCAGTTATCCTCTACCTCGTGCCAAATCAGAAGAGGGTCAAGTAAAGAAGAAGCCCAGTTCCTTCATCTACAAATTTGTTTGAGGACTTCTTCTCTTTACTCTACTTGTTTACATTGCTATATTTGCTTGTTTAAGAAGCTTGTATTTGTTTTAAATTCTTAGTCTAATATCTTGTAACTTGATTCAATCAAGGGATTGAATCAAGGGGTTAAGGTTTGTTGGTGAGCCAAAGGAAAAAACCAACGGTGTTAAGGTTTGTTGGTGAGCCAAAGGAAAAACCAACGGTGTTAAGGTTTGTTGGTGAGCCAAAGGAAAAACCAACGGTGTAAGGTTGTGGTTGGTGAACCGGGGAAAACCAACTGGGTTGGATTGTGAGCCCGTGAAAACAATCAGTTGGTTCTAGTCGGTGAGCCTGTGAAAACCAACCGAGTTCGTTGTGATCTCGCAAAACAACAAGTTGGGTTGTGAGCTTGTAAAACAACCGGCTGTAATCTGAGGGATTATAGTGAAATTCCCAAGAGGTCTTGGGGAGTGGATGTAGGTGCTGGGGTGCACCGAACCACTATACATCTTTATGTTTGTGATGCCTTATCTCTTGTATTTCATGCCTTACACTCATACTTGATTATGTAATATCTCTAGTTTTCTATAGAGTTATAAGTGATTGTTTAGAATTTGTTTAGCTTCCACTCCATTCTTACCATATACATAGATTAAAATTGATCATACAACTATAAGTTAATTTTAGATCAATTACACCCTAAAGCCATAGTATAATTGCTCTAGCTTAATTTTCCACTGCTTTACTTGTAATTGCCTAAAGCTTAAGTAAATAACATCTTATCATTCCGCTGCATTCAATTCAAAGTAAAAATTAAGGAACATAATTTTTAGAAAACCCAATTCACCCCCCCTCTTGGGTTGTCACCTTGGGCAACAAAACAACATACATCTTATGTATTTATTTTTATTTACTTATATTTTCAGATCTGATTTGTTCATTAAAATCAGAGATCATATGAATTATAAACTTTATTTAGATATAATCTAAACAATATTATAATTTCAGATTTATTCATGTTACTAATCCTAACACAAACATGCATCATATGCATCCAAAATTTCTGATCCACTTAATCATGCATAATCAGCAATTAAATCAATCATAAAAAGCACTTTAGATCTAATCTAAACATGTTAATGATTTCAGATTTAATTGCAAGAATTAAAACATAAAAGTCTAAACACGAACCTTGCTCTGATACCACTGAAGGTAAATCCTAGGTTCTTCGGTGTTAAGCATGCTGAATTTTTTTTTTTTTTTGAAAACCATGGCTGAACCTGATCGGGTTGCCTACGTACTCCTTCATAAGGAGGATCAAGCCATACGTAGTTCTTTTTAATTTTTAAAACGTAGCGAAAAAATTGAATCAAACAATTTAATTCATGCATGCTTACAAGATCAAATCTAGAAATCAACACCTTAAGAACACATAGGATTATGCCGGAATCGTTTAAACAATTATGCTAAAACATTCATGCATGATTAACTAGCAGATCTGAAAAGTAAACACTCTATTCCGATTAATCTCCGAATATCCATCGAATGGATTCTGGAGATAACTCCGTGAGGAGCCCCAAAGGAGGGTAAAACCTCGGGGAATCAGACCTAGACCCTGACTCCAAAATAAAATATTGATGTGGAATTAATACCTTTTATGATAGAAGAAACTTGTGGATCTGATCCTTGACTTCGTAGTCACGCACACGAATGGCCTCTATGAGAAGTACACGCGAAGCCATAGGTAGATCGTCTTCCGCGGGAGTGCTAGCTCGCGCAGGAACGTTGCAATGGTTGAAGCTTTCTCCTTCTAAACACTCAACCTTTGATTGTTCTTCAAGGAGATGGAGGATGGACATGAGGAAGAATGAGAAGAAGGGATGGAGGCCCTTAGAGAATTTTTTCAGGATTTTTTTGAAACCTCTAAATATGGTATATCTTGAACCCAAGGCATGGGATTTTTTATAGCCAAAAGACCACCCCACGCCTCATACCTAATTTAGCCAACTAGTTTGGTTGATAAAATTCCCAAAAAATTCTGGTGATTTGGAAGCTAAGAGAATATAAAGATATCGAAATTTCATGCATTTTGGATCCCTAAAAGATAGGAATTCATGCATCCAAAGTTCAGCTGCAGACCACCCTATTTCATGCACCATGCAATCCCTACAAATTAGGAAATTCATCTAAATCTTTCTAGAAAGATTTAAGGTGCTATTTTTATAGAAAATATAGCCCCACGCCTCCTCTCTTCTCACGCCAATTTTTGGCAAAAAATAAAGAGGATAGACATAGAAAATATTGGGGATAAATTAAGGTGTCATTCTTCTCCAAGAAGATAAGGATGGGTTCCTAAAATTTAGGGATTCTTCTCCTTATTCAATTCTGATTATTTGGACTCATAATCCTCATCAAATAAGGTCTTCTAATTGATTTGTATCAAGCCCAATCCAATTGGGTCAAGTTCCATCAATTGGGTCAAGCTCAATCTACTTGGGTTGAACCCAATCCAATTAAGTCAAACCCTGATGCAGCCCAAATTGAATCCTATTCAATTTGGCTCAACCTAAGCCCAATTACTCAATCAAATTAAGTTCATTAGTAATCTAATTGCTAATTAATCCTCTAATAATTCAATAATTATTTTAATGCAACTTTTGCTTTGGATAATTTGTCAATCGAATTGACCAAATTATCCCTGAATGATTCTTAATCATCAATCAGCCATTTGATCAACCTTGAAACTTCTATGCGTGTGACCTCATAGGTTCGAACCTAAGTCGGTAGTATAGGAACATCTTCCTATACTAATCGATGTGACCATCTAGCAATGGTACCCGACGTTCGGATAGGCCGAATATATGCGAAGCAAATATTCTGGAATCCTGGATTATGGTTACTGTATAATTCAATCCCTTTGACTCCTAATGCTAGGATGACTTAGAGCTCACTGTCAACCCTATAATTAGTACATCCATTATGTGATTAACTTTAGATATCCCGTAACTCCTCACTGGGATTATCCTGGCCAAGGTTTTGCTAAATTAATCGTAAGACATTATCTTCTATTTCCAGGAGGCGTCAATTCCATCTCGACTCACAACTGACTACGCAAGTACTTGACTGCACCCAGTGACCTTCCGTCACTGAATTAGAAATTCAGGTAGTCCGGTACCAAAGTACAGTGAGTTGCTTTCTAGTCACAGGTTGCGATCTCAGATCAGAGGGCCAAACTTATACCCATATCCACTCGGAACATCTCTTGATAGTAGAGCGTTCCGGAATTGATCACGTTCAGTGAAATGTACTCCTACACTTCACCTATGTGGCATACCAGTGTCTCCACACTTCTTGGTTAAGAGGACAACCAACGTATATGTCACACAATGATCTAATCTCGATAATGCTGTCGTCCCAGTAACAACATATCATTTGGTCGCGAACCAGTTTAAGGACTCAAAGATAAATCCTTCTTTATCATAACATAAGTCCTAAGGACTGTTAGATGTATGCCCTAGAAGCCAATCTGGCTGACACATTGTTGATTCTAGGGACATAATTTTGTACTTGACTATTTATTATTGAATAAATAAAAGGCATCTTTTCATTCATATTATTTATGTGTCTATGAATCGTCCAAGAAATTAATAAGATGATGATGCATATTCTCAAGAGTTGAGAATTTGAGCCATGTATCATTGGTGATTAATTTCTAAATGCTCCTGATCAATGGATCATCACGAGGATGGTGATCGATCCGATCAGTGCACAGATCACTTTCCTTCTGGATGGACGAGACTTGAGTCCACAGTGTAGGGACACTGAAGTGATAGTGCAGGTGCTTGTTAGAGAACAAGGGTACTGAGCGTGACCAAGACAAGAAGTCACTTGGATGTCTATCCACTCGTCAGTGACTTGCTTGATGTTGCAGTAGTATGACTGGTCCTTTGACCTGCGGTGCTTCAGCTACTCACAGTGAGGTTATTGTAGTTTGACTACACGTATACATGGTCTCTAGTCATATGGGTCCTTGTAGTGTAGATTGGCTGCAGTAAGTTCACTGTAGGAGTAGGGTATGCACTTACATGGAATCTATCGACCTTGATAGAAGAGGAGTGATCCTATGTGATTTGTTAGACTGAGTTCTAAGACCTTGGCCAGGGCAGTAATATAAAGTGGAGAAAGAGATTTCCACTATCGAACTCGAGTCGAATAAATCTTGACATATGACAGACGAAGGGGTTTGACGAGTTATCCATGACCTCCGTCCTGTAGGGATCCACGATAGTAGGACTGTATCACACGATAACTGCACCTAGAAGTTCATCATTCTATTCTACTGGGTAGCCACTACATGCTGCTAGGTGTCACTGGTGGATGGTGGGACTCACAGGGATGATCTCGATGATCGATAAACCCTAAAGAGTAGAGTTGGAATCGTTCCAATCCATTGAAAGGAGTTTTCAATGATATTGTGATAGAGATCATAATATATCTCACTACCAGTCAGAGTAGAACCTATGGGGTCACACACACTAGAAGTATTGACCGATCCGATGGTTGAATCGTGATTAGGAATCACTAGTAATCAATTCGATTGATATTCAGTTGAAGAAGGAACAAAGGGAATTAATTAATTGGACTTAAACACAAATCCTACTTTGAGTAGGATTCCTAGAGTCCTAATTGGATTAGGATTGGGAATCCTAGTTGGAGTAGGACTGGGATTCCTACTTGAAATAGGATTCCTACAATCCTAATTAGATTAGGAGTTTTGAATTAAAATTGGATTCCTACTTGGAATAGGATTCCTAGAAGACCTAATTGGATTAGGACTTCGAATTCAAATAAGAGTCCTAATTGGATTAGGACTAAAATTAAATATGTCCTAATTTGGATTAGGGTTTCTTAAGTCATAATTAATTATTAATCTAATGAATCAACATGACTCATAATTGGGTTAGGATTGAAGAGTTCAATTGAGTCATGGTTCACTCAAAGTTCTAATTGGATTAGGACTAGTATAGTTTGAACCCAATTGATTCATGATTTGGTTAAACCCTAATTGGATTAGGGCTAAACCACATTAGGGGCTCCCAATCCTCATTAGATGAGGATTAGGTTAACCAAGTAAGAGGGGCATGAGCCCCTCTCATCTACTTGGTGCGGCATGAAGAGAGGGGGCCGGCGCCCTCTCTTAGGAAACTAGTCTAGGGCTCCTAAGTTGTAGGAGCCCTAGATGCTTTATAAAGAGGTGAAAAGGGGGCTAACGCCCTAAGCATTGAATCTCCTCTCCTCCCAGCCATAGCCACCCTCTCCCCTCTCCTTGTTTCATCCGCAAGCAAGAAGAAAAGAAGAAGAGGCTAGGCGGCTCCCTTCCTCCACTCTTCCTTGGTTCCAACGCAAGGAAAAAGAAGTAGGCTGCAGGGGCTTTGATTCTTCTTCAAACTTCATCCTTCTTCTTCCTCCTCTCAAGCACAATCAAGGGTTGATTGAAAGAGAGGAAATCAGCCATCCAAAGTTGTCTCTGCAAGGGAGCTAGCACCCCGGGAGACAAGGAAGCTTTGATCGGTCCTCTGCTTCGTGTGGATACCCGTAGAGGCCGGGCACTTGAACGGCTTCAAGCGAACCTTCATCCTAAACCACGAACTTCATTTTGCGGTGATCATCTACCCGCACAAGGTGAAGATCTGATCTTCTAAAGGTTTTAAAAGTTTTTAATCCTTATCTATCTACGAACGGTTTTTGAACAACGTTCATGCGATGAACGGTTGATCCTGCACATGCCTCTTCCGCTGCATCTGAATTTTTTTTTAAATTTCAGCGGCATGATCGGAGATTTCTAACAAGGACTTCATCATATAAGAGTTCATTTGAAGATGAAATGATGAATAATGCCAAATAATACTTTATTAATTTGTCAATTCATTTACAAAATTCAATCATCAATATGCTGACGATTGACATTTAGGATACAATTTCCAACATTCGTAAGACCTCGGTCGGGGCAGATTGTACAGTGGAGAAAGAGTTTTCCACTCTCAAGCTTAAGTCCAATAAATCTTGACATATGACAGGCGATGGGGTTTGACGAGTTGTCCATGACCTCCGCCCTGTAGGGATCCACGATAGAAGGACTGTATCACACGATAACTGCACCTAGAGGTTCACCATTCTATTCTGCTGGGTAGCCACTATATGCTGCTAGGTGTCACTGGTGGATGGTGGGACTCACAGGGATTATCTCGATGATCGATAAATCCTAATGAGTAGAGTTGGAATCGTTCTGATCCATTGAAAGGAGTTTTCAATGATATTGTGATAGAGATCACAATATATCTCACTATCAGTCAGAATAGAACCTATGGGGTCACATACACTAGAGGCATTGACCGATCCGATGGTTGAATCTTGATTAGGAATCACAAGTAATCAATTCGATTGAAAATCAGTTGAAGAATGAACAATGGAATTAATTAATTGGACTTAAAACACAAATCCTACTTCGAGTAGGATTCCTAGAGTCCTAATTGGATTAGAACTGGGAATCCTATTTGGAGTAGGACTGGGATTCCTACTTGGAGTAGGATTCCTACAATCCTAATTAGATTAGAAGTTTTGAATTAAATTTGGATTCCTACTTGGAGTAGGATTCCTAGAGTCCTAATCGGATTAGGACTAAAATTAAATAAGTCCTAATTGGATTAGGGTTTCTTAAGTCCTAATTAATTATTAATCTCATGAATCAACATGACTCCTAATTGGGTTAGGATTGAAGAGTTCAATTGAGTCATGGTTCATTCAAGTTCTAATTGGATTAGGACTAGTATAGATTGAACCCAATTGATTCATGATTTGGTTAAACCCTAATTGGATTAGGACTAAACCAAATGGAGGATTAGGGCAACACAAGAAGGAAGGGATCACGCCCCTCCTCCTTTTCTTCCTTGGTGCGGCAACACAAGAGGGGCCGGCGCCCCTCTTGGTAAAAGATCAAGGGCTCCTAAATTGTAGGTGATAAGTGCTTAATAATCTATAATTTAGTTATCTTTCCATAGCACTTATCAATATTTTTAAACTGATAAATATATATTTTACCATAAAATTAAATAAACATTGAAATGAATTTAAAATATGGTAAGAAGTAAATAATTCTTTTCTCAAAACAGACTCTAAACTTGTCTCTCTCCTGGTTATAATCTTTCATGAAAACATATAAGGAGGAGATTGTGTTGACCCGATTTGGTAACCTGATGGAGTTGTAATCAAGCTAAGGTTATAATTAAATGGATTTTGGTCCTGATTCGATCGAAAGTTATAATTAATTATGTATGGGGCAAAGGTTTGATTAACCATTTTTATTAGGTCACGGTCCGGTTTATAGTCTTGTCTGGTCGAGTTCGATCTAAAGCAGCTTAGCAAGAATTAAATTTAAATGACAATGGGCTCAAGGACAAGTCAACCATCATGACCCACCTCAAACCCAAAGTCAATTCCCAACCAATTCGTTATCTGCCTTCATATAAAATTTATAATAATAATAATAACTAAAAATTCACGATTCACTGTTCATATAAATAGTGTCCCGTTAAAACACTGTTCATATGAACAGTGTTAAAAAAAATAAAAAAAAAAAATAAAATGCCGAGAACACTGTTCATATGAACAGTGTTCCGTAAAAACACTGTTCATGTGAACAGTGTTAGAGAAAAAATAAATAATACATAATAAATAAATAAATAAATAACAATAAAAAAAATAAATAAATGGCTTGGCTACTGTTCATCTTCTTCCCCCGAAGAACACCTCACGCGGCCGCCCACCGTCCGCGGCGACGATCCCGTGACCAGCATCTCCGCCTCGTCTTCCACCTGTGACGCAGCCCGCAGCCGAGATCCAGCTCCGCCATCAAGCCGCGTCGAAATCCCGGCGTCTCCCTGTTGATCCCGCGGCCACCCACCGTCCGCAGCGTCCTCCCGACGATCCCGCGACCAAATCCGCCGGCGACCAGTCCTCCGTGATTCCAGTCGGCCGCAATCAGCCGCGTGCCCACCGTGCCCGTGCGGTCGACTCTTCCCAGCAGCGGAGATCCGGCCTCTCCGCCATCACCGACCAGATCCCGCGGCCCCTCTTCCTCCTCTCCCGCGATCTGCATCCCGGCACCACGCCCCGGAATCAGCCGCCGTGATTCCTTCTTTCCTCTCTCTGCGTGCGCCGGACGGCTATAAAAGGAGGAGGGTGGCCATCAGTGAAGGGGGCGGAGAGCTCGGTTCGAGAGAAAAAAAACAGGGGAGACCCTCTGTTTCGGTGAAAAGAAGAAGAGAGCCGAGAGGGAAGAAGGGAAAAAGAAATATAAAAAAAAAGAGAGAAAGGAGGGGGAAAGAGAATAGTTTCAATATTTTGGGAATAATGGGAGTTGATCAATTTCATTTGAAGATAGAAGGACATCCGGCCACCATGCGCGGCTGAACACCTAGTCTAGGGCTGGATGAAGCCCTAGCAATGTTACAGGGCATTGTAGTTCTTATTTTCTTTATCGTAGGGGAGACCCTCTATTTCGGTGAAAAGAAGAAGAGAGCCGAGAGGGAAGAAGGAAAAAAGAAATAAAAAAAAAAGAGAGAAAGGAGGGGGAAAGAGAATAGTTTCGATATTTTGGGAATAATGAGAGTTGATCAATTTCATTTGAAGATGGAAGGACATCCGGCCACCATGCGCGGCTGAACACCTAGTCTAGGGCTGGATGAAGCCCTAGCAATGTATCAGGGCATTGTAGTTCTTACTCTTTTAATTTTTTGGAGCTTGTTTAAATTCTTATTATCAATGAAAAATCTTTTTACTATGTTTAAACTTTGAGCATGCTATTTATTATTCATGTTTGCTAAAGTAGTCTAAGATGATCCATGCCTAGGAAGATGAGGTGCACTGCACCCTAGGTTAGCATAATTAGGTAGACACTTCATGCTACACTGAAGATGGATCTTCCTAACACTATTTATGCTTTTATTTTAAAAGGCTTGTAGCCAATATTGCATGCCCCTCCAAAAGATAAAAAAATAAAGAACACAAACCCTGATGCCATGCTATGTGGTGGACTCCAAACCCTAGATCCATTTATTCTGATAAATTCTAATTCGCACTCATAGTTTAATTTAGTTAAATTAAGTTAGCAAATTCTTCTTCTTGATTTATTTTTAAAAGAAAAATAACTTATTCTACAATCCCTGTGGATCGACACCTGTAATCACTATCCTATAGGATACGTGCTATTGCGTGGTTTATTTTTGAAATTGAAAGAACCGATCAATTTTTGGCGCCGTTGCCGGGGATTGCTAGCATAGTTATTTTTTCTATCATTAAAAAAAAATTAATTAATTAAAAAAAAACTTTCAAAAAATATATATAAATAAAATAAATTATTTTCTATTATTGTTACTTTTCTTATCTCTTTTTTTTTTCTCTTCTACTATTTTTTTTTAAATTTTCTTTTGATCTTATTTGATCAGGAATCGAAGGAAAAAATCTGGGATGATCAAAAAGAGAACTGCTGGAAAAGGAATGCTGTAGAGGTTTGCCTAAAAAAAAAAAATTAAATTGCTGGAGAAATTCCCTTTGGTAACCTCTAAACCTTTCTTATTTAAATTAAGTATTAGCTTAAAATTTTGTGGTGATTGTTTGATTTTTTTCAGCAAAAGTGTGAATGCATGCCTGATACACATACACCAATTAATTTGCACTTAGTAAGGGCAATCACCCCAACAAGATAAGAGCCGGATTTCATCACCGGACTCTTGCCCAATTTAGGTGAACTCAATCTCACATAGTGTCACTTTAATTAAAATCAATTAGACATTGGCCCCTAGGGACATTCGAGCTCAATAGGACGAAGATCACCGAAAGTTGCACCAATTTCGCTCTGTGGCTTAGTTGATGTCTAGGCAAGCTTTGTCCCTATAAGGGAGACAGTTCATCTGTTCGAGGCAAGTAGGTTTTAAGTGGGACCTTTGCGAACGCATCGTGACCCCTCTACTTACCTGGGAGCTTACCTGGTCAACTCGGTTCATTAGACCGGATTGGAGGCTTAGGTGCCCTCTTCAAACCAGTTAGGAGCTGTCTAGTGATTTTAGGACAAAGACTAGGATTGATATGCTTTTCTCTTTTATTGCATGCTTGATTGATCGAGTACTAATGTATGCAAGGTAGTCGTTCTAGAGTACGAAACCTATTACCTTTTGACCCTGAAATAGAACGAACCCTTAGGAACATTCGAGCTAAGATTAAAACATTAGGATCATCCCCACCTCTTAAGATGGCTGAAGAACAACCCAAACTCCTGAGGGAGTACTTTACTCCCACTATTTACACTTCCCCATCTTGCATTCGATTACCCGAGGTAGCAGCTGTACAATATGAAATAAGTCTAGTGTGATCCAAATGCTCCCATCTTTTTATGGGCTCACCAACGAAGACCCATACAAACATTTAGATGAATTTCTTGAGATTTGCACCACTGTCAAGATTCAGAACTTCACTGATGATGCCCTGAAATTTAGGTTATTCCCCTTCTCCCTTAAAGATAGAGCCAAACAATGGCTGAATTCTTTAGAAGCTAACTCAATTCGTTCTTGGGATCAAATGCAACAAGAATTCCTTAAAAAATACTTTCCTATAGGAAGAACGAACCAGTTTAGACGTGCCATTACAAGCTTCTCCCAAACCGAGGGAGAAGAATTTCATGAAACTTGGGAGAGATTTCGGGACCTAATCCGTAAATGCCCTCATCATCAAATACCTAAGTGGCAGCTAGTGCAATGTTTCTATGACGGTTTGACGGAATGAAACCGTCAGATGATCGATGCTGCATGCGGGGGGACTTTCATGCTTCGAAATGAGCATAAAGCATGGCAACTATTTGAAAATCTTAATGAAAACTCCCTCCACCATGCTTCATGTTTTCGTCAAGCACCCCCGAATTTTCAAAGAAAAGGGGCCATTTGTGAAGTAAGTCATTCTATGGACCTGTCTAGCAAGGTAGATGCATTGTCCCATAAGATTGACCAACTAATGATAGGAGGACATGTCGTTAGCTCTTCCCAAGCACAAGTGTGTGCTATCTGTTCTAGCCCATCGCATCCTATTCATGAGTGCCCCTCAGCACCCCAATATCCCGAACTCGTGCAAGAACACATCAATGCTGCCCAAACACAGCCCAGACCGGGTAATGATCCATTTTCCAATACATGTAATCCGGGATGGCGGAATCATCCAAATTTTTCGTGGAGGCAGCAAGCTTCTAATACCTCCCAACCCTTCTCCCAAAATTTTCAAAACCCTCAGAATTTTCCCCTCTACCGTCCCTCAACTCAATTTCAGCATCCTCCTCCTCCAACCCAAAGAAATACAGCCTTTGAGGAGAAGGTGTTGACTGCCCTTCAAGGTTTGGAGGCAAACACACAACTATTGCACTCTCACACGCAATCAATTGCTAAGCTAGAATCCCAAATGGGTCAACTAGCTAATGCATTAAACAAGCGAGAGGAAGGTAAGCTTCCAAGTCAACCAATGAGTAATCCTAGGGGACAATACGTGGCTCAAGAAACTCGACTAAATCATGAGCAAGCCAATGCTTTGACTACCCTAAGGAGTGGACGTATAATAGAAAATAAGATTGGGGAGGGTAACAATAAGGAAGGAGAAGAAGAAGAGAAGAATGTATCACATGAAAACCCAAAACCTTCTTCAGCTAGTCCACCATCTGCCACAACCCACATTCCAAAGGCTCCATTCCCTCAAGCACTTAATGCACCCTCTCCCTTTGGCAAGAAGGGAACTTCATTAGAAGAGATGATGGAGGTCTTCAAACAAGTTAAAATCAACCTCCCACTCCTTGATGCCATCAAACAAGTTCCCTCCTATGCCAAATTTCTCAAAGACCTTTGCACCCAAAAGCGGAAATCTAGGACACATGTGCCTAAAAAGGTCCTCCTAACTGAGCAGGTAAGTTCCATTCTCCAACACAACACCCCTCCAAAATTCAAAGATCTTGGTGCTCCCACTATTTCCTGTGTCATAGGAGATAACTTCATTGATCGAGCACTTTTAGATCTAGGGGCAAGTGTGAATCTTCTACCCTATTCAGTCTATGAAAAATTTGGGTTGGGTGAATTGAAACCTACCTCGGTATCTTTACAATTGGCTGATCGATCGGTGAAGATGCCAAGGGGGATGATTGAAGATGTTCTTATCAAGGTAGACAAATTCTATTTTCCAGTAGATTTTATCTACCTTGACATGGAACATGTGCCCAACCTTAAAAAACAAATCCCTGTGATTCTTGGTCGTCCCTTTTTAGCTACAGCCAATGCATGTATCAACTGTAGAACTGGGGAAGTGGATATATCATTTGAGAACATAAAAATTAAGTTGAATGTATTTCATGTCGCTGACCAACATGTGAGGGAAGACGGGTGTTGCCTAATTGACGAAATGGATGATCTTGTAGAGGAAGCCCTTCCCTATATCTTCGCAGATGACCCCCTAGAGGCATGCTTAGCCCATTTTGACATTGACAACTTTGACTTAGACAAGGCCATAGAAGAAGTCAACATCTTACTCGACAATCAATCTCCCATGAGTTCCCTTCCTTGGAAGATCCGACCTGAACCTCTTCCCCCCATTGCTAGCGCACCACTTTGTCCTTCCATTGATTCTCCACCTAAACTCGAGTTGAAGCCACTTCCGACAACTCTTAAGTATGCTTTTCTAGGACCAGAAGATACTCTCCCTATAATCATCGCGGCCAACTTATCTATGGAACAGGAAGTTAAACTTTTAAGGGAAAAACATATGCATAGGATGGTCTGTAGCCGATTTGAAAGGGGTTGACCCCTCCATATGCATGCATCGAATTCACCTCGAAGATGATGTAAAGCCCACCCGAGAAATGCAAAGAAGACTCAATCCTAACATGAAGGAGGTAGTCAAGAAAGAAGTGGTGAAATTACTAGATGCCAGAATCATCTACCCGATTTCTGATAGTAAGTGGGTAAGTCCGACACAAGTGGTGCCAAAAAAATCAGGTATCACTGTGGTTGAAAATACGGAAGGAGAATTGATACAAACACGCACAACCACGGGTTGGCGCGTGTGCATTGACTACAGGAAACTTAATTCAATGACTAGGAAGGACCATTTTTCTCTACCTTTCATAGATCAAATTTTGGAACGGTTGGCTGGTCAAGGTTTCTACTGCTTCTTAGATGGTTATTCTGGATATAATCAAGTACCTGTTTACCCGGACGATCAAGACAAAACCACTTTTACTTGCCCATTTGGGACATTTGCATATAGGAGGATGCCTTTTGGATTATGCAATGCACCCGCAACTTTTCAACGATGCATGATGGCCATTTTTTCAGATATGGTGGAAAACTTTCTAGAAGTGTTCATTGATGATTTCTCAGTTTTTGGCCTATCCTTTGACGATTGTCTGGACAATTTGACCTTAGTTTTGAAAAGATGTAAGGAGACCAACCTAGTATTAAGTTGGGAAAAGAGCCATTTCATGGTTCAAGAAGGCATAGTTTTAGGACACGTCGTGTCCAAGAGGGGCATTGAAGTAGATAAAGCCAAAGTCGATCTTATTTCCAATCTCCCTCCACCCAAAACTGTGAAACAAATCCGATCATTCCTTGGCCATGCTGGTTTCTACCGTCGCTTCATTCAGAATTTTAGCAAGATTTCCAAACCCTTGTGCAATCTTCTTGCCAAGGACACTCCCTTTATCTTTGATAAAGTATGCGAGGAGGTATTTGAAAATCTTCGCTCGAAATTGACCACTGCACCTATCATACGGCCCCCTAATTGGACCCTTCCATTTGAATTAATGTGTGACGCATCCGACTATGCCATTGGGGCAGTTTTAGGGCAACGACTAGATAAGGTACCTCATGTCATCTATTACGCTAGTAAAGCACTCTCAGATGCACAATTGAACTACACCACCACTGAGAAAGAATTGCTAGCTGTAGTATTCGCACTAGACAAGTTTCGATCTTACCTATTAGGATCCAAGGTTACCGTATTCACTGATCATGTTGCTCTTCGACACCTTCTTGCAAAGAAAGACACCAAACCCCGTCTGATTCGATGGATTCTTTTACTACAAGAATTTGACCTAGAAATTCGTGATAAGAAAGGAACTGCAAATGTCGTAGCGGACCACTTATCTAGGATTCTTCTTGAGCCCTCTCAAAATACCTCACCCTTACACGATTCTTTTCCATATGAACAATTATTTGAGGTACAAGGAATAAAAACACCATGGTTTGCAAACATAGTAAATTACCTTGCCATAGGACGAATTCCTGATGATTGGTCAACTCAAGACAAGAACCGATTCTTTTCACAAGTAAAGTTCTATTATTGGGATGATCCCGATCTATTCAAGTATTGTCCCGATCAAGTAATCCGTCGATGTGTCCCCGAATGCGAATTTCAAAGTATTCTTTCATTCTGCCATTCACAAGCTTGTGGGGGACATTTTGGGGGTAGAAAAACTGCAGCAAAAGTTTTACAGAGTGGATTTTATTGGCCCACTCTTTTCAAAGATGCCCATAACTTTTGCCAAACTTGTGAACGGTGCCAACGGATGGGTACCATCTCCCGTAGAGATATGATGCCTCTCAATCCTATTTTAATTGTAGAAATATTTGATGTCTGGGGTATTGACTTTATGGGCCCTTTTCCACCATCCTTTGGTTTCGAATATATTCTTGTAGGGGTTGATTACGTTTCAAAATTGGTAGAAGCTGTCGCCACTAAAACTAATGACCACAAGGTTGTGATTAAATTTTTACATGAAAACATCTTTTGTCGTTTTGGCACACCCCGAGCCATCATCAGTGATGGGGGATCTCATTTTTGCAACCGGTCTTTCGAGGCTTTGGCTCGCAAATATAACATCACCCACAAAGTTGCTACCCCATATCATCCCCAAACAAGTGGACAAGTCGAGGTGTCCAATAGGGAGTTAAAACACATCTTAGAGAAAACGGTACGTCCCGATAGGAAAGATTGGTCTCAAAGGATAAATCATGCACTCTGGGCCTATCGTACTGCCTACAAAACTCCTATTGGCATGTCTCCCTACCGATTAGTTTTTGGAAAAGCTTGTCACTTACCGGTAGAACTTGAACATAGAGCTTTCTGGGCTATCAAAAAGTTTAACTTAGATATGGCAGTAGCTGGTCCTCACCGAAAACTCCAACCAAGTGAACTTGAAGAATTGCGCAATGAGGCTTATGAAAATGCTAAAATTTATAAAGCAAGGACTAAGGCTTTTCATGATAAAAATATTAACCGTAAGTCCTTCGAACCTGGTCAAAAGGTTTGGCTGTTCAATTCAAAGTTGCGACTCTTCCCGGGTAAACTTCGCTCTAGGTGGGATGGACCATTCGTAGTGAAAAAGGTTTTTCCTTATGGTGCAGTAGAGATCCAACACCTCAATGGTGGACATATTTTAAAAGTCAATGGTCAAAGGTTAAAACCTTATGTGGACTGTGTTACCGATGGGCAATTGATCGAATTCCTTAATTTGACGAACCCTATTTATCAAAATAATTAAGGATGCACCGTGTCTGGCTGAAGACAATAAACTTAGCGCTTGTTGGGAGGCAACCCAATTCTCTTAGATTTCTTTAACATTGAGGACAATGTTAGGTTTAGGTTTGGGGGTATTTTTAAGTATTTTTTTTCATTTTTTGTTTTGTTTGCATCTCTTGCATTTGTTTTCACTTCATAATGTCAGGTTTATCAAAAGAAATAAAAAAATAAAAAAATAAAAATATCTTTTAAAAAAAATGTGTTCATTTTCATTTTTTATAAAATAATAATAATAAAAAAAAATTAAAAAAAAAGTTTTTGTTTTTTTAAAAAAAAAACCTCATTTCTATACATTAATGCGAGAATGCTAAACACGCAAGGTATATAAAATCAAAAAAGCCCAATGACTAGTCGGAAGTAACACAAATTTAAGTTCTTTTCATTAAGTCTCTCTTAGGGAGTTGTAAGCTAATTAATACTTTGGAATTTCACTACACACTGGCCGACACTTCTAAGGTCTAGGCTCGACATTATATTGATAGTATAGTAGCAACCTTGGACCCTGATGAATCATACTTATCTAATCCAAAAAAAAAAAATAACAATAAAAAGGATTTAGTCAGGAACATCGAAAAGGGCTACCTATTGTCAAAGATCAGGTGGGCTTGTGATGAGGACTCTGAGCATAAGTCCGTAGGGGAGTCTTGATGCCCGACACCTTATGCCAACTGGTGTGAGAGTTGTCGACTGATTGCTCGTTACACGGAGAAATCACCACAAGAGTAAAAGTGCACAATATATATGTATAAAAGGAAAAAAAAAACTCTGTATTGACCTTGAAAAAGACAATAGTGTGAAAGCCGTCGTTGTAAAAATTCGAGTAAACTGGAATATTACAGATAAAGCCCGTGAGGTACTAAAGTAAATATCCACAACTCTCGAAATCCTGCAGATAAAATGATTTTGAATCAGTGAACAGGTCCTTTCGACCAATCCTTGGAAACTACTAGTCTTTGCAATATTTTGTTGATCCGAACCCTTAGCTTGTGTACGGCCCAGATTTCACCAAGCACTCCAGTATAAATAAGTCTTACAACTCCCTAACGGAAACTTAATGACTTCAACTTGAATTGCATCTTGACCTAGGATTTGGGCTGACTTAGTAAATAAAACCATGTGTGCTTTGAAATTCTTATCATTTATGTATCTTTTATTATATTTAAAAAAAAAAGAAAAGAAATTAATAATAACAATAATGATAAATGATTTATTGAAGTTTGTGGGTATCTTCACTAAAAATCTGTTAGGGAATCAAACAGCAAATGCGGAATATAAAGGATAGTAGGAGAGATGAATAACACGGCAAAAACAATAGCAAAACGCACAAGACACGCAAGTTTATGTGGTTCGGAGTCTCTTGCTCCTACGTCCACAGCCGCACAGATCAATAATTCACTATATGATCAAAGGAAGTTACAGAGATTCAAGAGAAGAGAAACAAACTCTCTTTCTCACAGCAAACAATCTCTCTCAAGATGAGCAACACGTCGTCTTCCTGATGCACACAAAGGATCTTCCTTTTGGAACCTCTCGTTGATGAGTTCTAGGGTTTCTCTGGGTTGCAACCTACCTTCTCGTGTCCCTTAAGAAGTCTATATATACCTCCCAATCTCTTACTTTGATTAGGGCTCAAAAAACCTTGGCTTGGACCCGGTTCATAACTCAGCCTCGCGTGAAAACCGTGCTCGAGTCGACTCCCGCAATACTGCGAGTCGACTCGGCAACAGTCCACAGAAAAAGGCCTCTCTGTCTGCCTGTGGGAGTCGACTCCTGGAGTTCTCGAGTCGACTCCAACACTGGGGAGTCGACTCCAGGTCTGCTGGAGTCGACTCCAAAAACTGTGCCAAGACTTCCTGCGTGCCAGAGTCGACTCCAAGTCTGCTGGAGTCGACTCCGGACCTTGCTGAAGGTTTCTTTCTTTGCTGATTCAACTCCGAATCTTCTCGAAACTCTTTCCGACTTGTCTTCCCTTGATTCTCCACCACCATAGTGCACATAGGGGTCTAGGAAAAGGGAATGGATCAGGCTCCACAACCCAACAACTCTCCCACTTGGAGACTGATACATCCAGTTGTGCATCTATCTTGAAAATAAAACAAACTTCCATATCTTGATATGTATTCTTTGTGCGGCACCTCCATTCAATTATCTTTGGAGGCCAATTGAGGCCATGCATAGCCTCAATTTCTCTGTAGTGACTGTCTTAGTCAACATATCAGCTGAATTCTTTACTCCTTGAATCTTCTCAAGTAACAAACTGCCATCTTCTAGCAACTTTCTGATGAAGTGATATCTCAGCTGTATGTGTTTCGTTCTCGCATGAAACATTGGATTCTTAGCTAAGTGAATAGCACTCTGACTGTCGCAGAATAGTACACTACAGTTCTGTTCTCTGCCCAGCTCTTTCAGAAGGTTTTGTAGCCAAATCATCTCCTTGCTGGCTTCTGTAATGGCAACATATTCTGCCTCAGTTGTCGAAAGAGCAACGATCTTTTGCAGTTGTGAGAACCAGCTCACTGCTGTCCCGCCTACGGTATAAACATACCCTGTGGTGCTTCTTCTAGTGTCAGTATCACCTCCTAGGTCTGCATCCACAAAACCTTGTAGTGTTTGACTGCCTTTTCTATAACACAAGCCTACATTTCTGGTACCTTTCAAATATCTTAGGATCCACTTGACAGCCTCCCAATGTTGTCTACCCGGATTGGCCATGTATCTGCTCACAGCTCCCACTGCATGTGCAATGTCGGGTCTCGTGCATATCATAGCATACATCAAGCTGCCTACAGCTGAAGCATATGGTACCCTTGACATCTTCTTCAGCTCCTCATCATCCTTGGGTGATTGCTCTTTTGAAAGTTTGAAGTGGCTTGCCAAAGGTGTCTTCACAGGATCTGCATCTGTCATATTGAATCTATTCAGCACCTTATCAATGTAGTTAGCTTGAGAAAGCTTCAGTGTTCCAGCCACCTTATCCCTTTCAATCCTTAGCCCAAGCATCTGTTTTGCTGCACCCATGTCTTTCATTGCAAACTTTCTTGATAGCTCTTTCTTCCATCTTTCAATCTCTTGTAGGTTCGTTCCGGCTATCAACATGTCGTCAACATACAAGAGTAAGATGATAAAACTGCCATCAAGTACCTTATGATAACAGCAATGATCTTCTTGACATCTTGCAAAACCATTGTTGATCATGAATCCATCGAACTTTTTGTACCACAACCTCGGGGCCTGTTTCAAACCATACAAACTTCTCTTCAGTTTGCATACAAGGTTCTCCTTGTTAGGGACTGCAAAGCCGATAGGTTGCTGCATATAGATGTCTTCATCAATCTCTTCATGGAGAAATGCAGTTGTGACATCCAACTGCTCCAAATGCAGATTTTCTGCTGCCACAATACTCAGAATCACTCTGATTGTTGAATATTTGACTACCGGAGAGAAAATCTCAGTGTAGTCGATACCTTCCTTCTGTTGGAAGCCTTTCACAACCAACCTTGCTTTATACCTCTTGCTGCCATCATGTTCCTCTTTAACTTTGTAGACCCACTTGTTCTGTAAAGCCTTCTTGCCTTCTGGTAGTGAACTGAGCTCCCAAGTTTGATTTCTATCCAAGGACTTCATCTCATCCTTCATGGCTAACTCCCACTTCACCGAATCTTTGCTTTCCATGGCTTCTTCATAACACTCGGGTTCACCTTCATCTGTCAATAGCAGATAATGTAAAGAGGATGAATATCTATCCGGTTGTCTGGAGATTCTTGTAGATCTTCTCAGCTGTGGTATACTTGGTTGAGGTTGTGCCGCAACAGTTTCTGAATTTTCAGAATTTCTCTGAACTCTTTTGGCAACGTCTTCTTCTGTAATCTCTTGCAACTCAACTTGCTGTTTTTCCTTGCTTTGCTCCCCTACATTCTCAAGATCTGAAGTATTCTTGTCCTTATAGAGAACTCGCTCATTGAATATCACATCCTTGCTTCTGATGACCTTCTGGTTCTGCACATCCCAGAACTTGTAATCAAATCATCTGTACCGTATCCAATGAAGAAACATTTTCTGGACTTTGCATCTAACTTGTCCCTTTTCTCTGCATTGATGTGCACAAAGGAGACACACCCAAAGACCCTCAAGTGTGACAAATTTACTATTTTTCCTGTCCACTCTTCTTCAGGCCATTTGCAATCTAGGGGAACCGACGGGCCTCTGTTTATCAAATACGCTGCGGTGTTGACTGCCTCAGCCCAAAACATCTTGGGCAAACCAGCATGGATCCTCATACTGTTGGCTCTCTCATTCAGGGTTCTGTTCATTCGCTCAGCCACCCCATTTTGCTGCGGTGTGCTCGGTATTGTCTTCTCCATTCGGATTCCATTCTCTGCACAGAATTTCTTGAACTCGCTGCTGTCATACTCACCGCCATTATCAGACCTTAGTCGTTTTATCTTTACCCCAGATTCATTCTCCACAAGACTTTTCCACTTCTTAAAGATGACAAATACCTCTGATTTGTGCTTCATGAAGTGAATCCAAATCTTTCTGGTAGAGTCGTCGATGAACGTGACATAATAGTGTGAGCCTCCAAGAGATGCAACCGGTGAAGGCCCCCACACATCTGTGTGTACAAGCTCTAGCTTTTCTGTCTTCGGTGTTCTTCCACTCTTTGAGAAACTAACTCTTTTCTGCTTCCAAATATGCAGTCTTCACAGAGACCTACATCAACAGTTTTCAGATCTGCTAGCTTGTTCTTTTTCACCATCATCTTCATACCTTTCTCACTCATATGTCCGAGTCTGCGATGCCAAAGACAACTATCTGCACCTCTTTCTGCCAATGCCACCATATCCTTGGTGTCATTGGTCATGTAGAGAGTTCCCAACTTGTTCCCACGTGCTATCACTATAGCACCTTTGGTAATTTTCCATGAACCACCTACGAAGGTAGTAACATACCCTTCGCTGTCAAGCTGCCCAACAGAAATCAAGTTTCTCTTCAAGCCTGGGACATGCCTCACATTCTTCAGTTTCCACACTGACTGATTCAGCATCCTGATATGAACTTCACCTTTCCCCACAATATCTAAAGGCTCATCATCAGCGAGATAAACCTTTCCGAAGTCTCCTGCAGTGTAATTCAGCATACACTCCTTCCGTGAGGTAGAATGAAACGAAGCTCCAGAGTCTAGTATCCACGATTCCATAGGACTGTCCACGCTGAGGATCAAAGCATCGTTGGCTTCATCTGTGGTTGCATTCACGGACTCCTCATTCTGCCCCTTGCTTGGATTCTTCTTTCTGAGCCAACAATTCTTCCTCGTGTGGCCCATCTTGCCACAATGCCAGCAGCCATCGCCTTTCGATCTAGACTTGCTCCTCCTCTTAGACTTCGATCTGCCACGATTTTCACTGCGTTGCACAGTTCTTCCTCTGCCTTCAGATGTGTTCAGAATCGAACCAGATTTCACACCAGACTCCCTCCTTCTGATATCTTCACTGAGTATCAGATTTCGGACCTCCTCAAACTTCAGTTTGTTTGAGCCGCAGGAACTGCTTACAGCGGTCACCGTTGCACCCCAACTTTCTGGCAAGGAGGATAGGAGTATTAGAGCACGAACTTCATCCTCAAAACTGATTGCCACCGAACTCAACTGGCTCGTAATCAGATTGAACTCATTGATGTGATCCGTAACTGAGGAACCTTCACTCATCTTCAGATTGAATAAACGGCGCATCAGGTACACCTTGTTAGAGGCCGAGGGTTTTTCATACATATTCGACAATGCTCTCAGCAAACCTGCTGTTGTCTTCTCTTCCAAAACGTTGAACGCAACGTTTCGAGCCAACGTCAAGCGAACAACTCCCAAAGCCTGACGATCCATTAAATCCCAGTCGGCCTGTGACATACCTGTCGGTTTCATACCTTCAAGAGGTAGATGAAGTTTCTTCTGATATAAATAATCTTCGATCTGCATCTTCCAGAAACCAAAGTCTTTGCCGTCGAATCTGTCAATCTTGACCTTGCCTTCTTCAGCCGCCATTGCTCCCACTTATTTCCTTCGAACCAGATGCTCTGATACCAGTTGTTAGGGAATCAAACAGCAAATGCGGAATATAAAGGATAGTAGGAGAGATGAATAACACGGCAAAAACAATAGCAAAACGCACAAGACACGCAAGTTTATGTGGTTCGGAGTCTCTTGCTCCTACGTCCACAGCCGCACAGATCAATAATTCACTATATGATCAAAGGAAGTTATAGAGATTCAAGAGAAGAGAAACAAACTCTCTTTCTCACAGCAAACAATCTCTCTCAAGATGAGCAACACGTCGTCTTCCTGATGCACACAAAGGATCTTCCTTTTGGAACCTCTCGTTGATGAGTTCTAGGGTTTCTCTGGGTTGCAACCTACCTTCTCGTGTCCCTTAAGAAGTCTATATATACCTCCCAATCTCTTACTTTGATGAGGGCTCAAAAAACCTTGGCTTGGACCCGGTTCATAACTCAGCCTCGCGTGAAAACCGCGCTCGAGTCGACTCCCGCAATACTGCGAGTCGACTCGGCAACAGTCCACAGAAAAAGGCCTCTCTGTCTGCCTGTGGGAGTCGACTCCTGGAGTTCTCGAGTCGACTCCAACACTGGGGAGTCGACTCCAGGTCTGCTGGAGTCGACTCCAAAAACTGTGCCAAGACTTCCTGCGTGCCAGAGTCGACTCCAAGTCTGCTGGAGTCGACTCCGGACCTTGCTGAAGGTTTCTTTCTTTGCTGATCAACTCCGAATCTTCTCGAAACTCTTTCCGACTTGTCTTCCCTTGATCCTCCACCACCATAGTGCACATAGGGGTCTAGGAAAAGGGAATGGATCAGGCTCCACAACCCAACAAAATCCTCACGAGACTACAACTCATCTACTAGGGTAACCTAGGGGTTTAAAGCCTTGTTACATATGGTAAATGTAACCGCGATGCCTGCGAAAGTGAGTTAAAATTCTTCTTTTCTAGTTTTATTTTGCTCGAGGACTAGCAAAACATAGGTTTGGGGGTGTGATAAGTGCTTAATAATCTATAATTTAGTTATCTTTCCATAGCACTTATCAATGTTTTTAAACTGATAAATATATATTTTACCATAAAATTAAATAAACATTGAAATGAATTTAAAATATGGTAAGAGGTAAATAATTCTTTTCTCAAAACAGACTCTAAACTTGCCTCTCTCCTGGTTATAATCTTTCATGAAAACATATAAGTAGGAGATTGTGTTGACCCGATTTGGTAACCTGATGGAGTTGTAATCAAGCTAAGGTTATAATTAAATGGGTTTTGGTCCTGATTCGATCGAAAGTTATAATTAATTATGTATGGGGTAAAGGTTTGATTAACCTTTTTTATTAGGTCACGGTCCGATTTTTAGTCTTGTCTGGTCGAGTTCGATTTGAAGCAGCTTAGCAAGAATTAAATTTAAACGACAATGGGCTCAAGGACAAGTCAACCATCATGACCCACCTCAAACCCAAAGTCAATTTCCAACCAATTCGTTATCTGCCTTCATATAAAATTTATAATAATAATAATAACTAAAAATTCACGATTCACTGTTCATATAAACAGTGTCCCGTTAAAACACTGTTCATATGAACAGTGTTAAAAAAAAAAAAAATTAGAATGCCGAGAACACTGTTCATATGAACAGTGTTCCGTAAAAACACTGTTCATATGAACAGTGTTCCGTAAAAACACTGTTCATGTGAACAGTGTTAGAGAAAAAATAAATAATACATAATAAATAAATAAATAAATAATACATAATAATACATAATAAATAAATGGCTTGGCTACTGTTCATCTTCTTCCCCCGAAGAACACCTCACGCGGCCGCCCACCGTCCGCGGTGACGATCCCGTGACCAGCATCTCCGCCTCGTCTTCCGCCTGTGACACAGCCCGCAGCCGAGATCCAGCTCCGCCATCAAGCCGCGTCGAAATCCCGGCGTCTCCCCGTTGATCCCGCGGCCACCCACCGTCCGCAGCGTCCTCCCGACGATCCCGCGACCAAATCCGCCGGCGACCAGTCCTCCGTGATTCCAGTCGGCCGCAATCAGCCGCGTGCCCACCGTGCCCGTGCGGTCGACTCTTCCCAGCAGCGGAGATCCGGCCTCTCCGCCATCACCGACCAGATCCCGCGGCCCCTCTTCCTCCTCTCCCGCGATCTGCATCCCGGCACCACGCCCCGGAATCAGCCGCCGTGATTCCTTCTTTCCTCTCTCCGCGTGCGCCGGACGGCTATAAAAGGAGGAGGGTGGCCATCGGTGAAGGGGGCGGAGAGCTCGGTTCGAGAGAAAAAAAACAGGGGAGACCCTCTGTTTCGGTGAAAAGAAGAAGAGAGCCGAGAGGGAAGAAGGGAAAAAGAAATAAAAAAAAAAGAGAGAAAGGAGGGGGAAAGAGAATAGTTTCAATATTTTGGGAATAATGGGAGTTGATCAATTTCATTTGAAGATGGAAGGACATCCGGCCACCATGCGCGGCTGAATACCTAGTCTAGGGCTGGATGAAGCCCTAGCAATGTATCAGGGCATTGTAGTTCTTACTCTTTTAATTTTTTGGAGCTTGTTTAAATTCTTATTATCAATGAAAAATCCTTTTACTATGTTTAAACTTTGAGCATGCTATTTATTATTCATGTTTGCTAAAGTAGTCTAAGATGATCCATGCCTAGGAAGATGAGGTGTACTGCACCCTAGGTTAGCATAATTAGGTAGACACTTCATGCTACACCGAAGATGGATCTTCCTAACACTATTTATGTTTTTATTTTAAAAGGCTTGTAGCCAATATTGCATGCCCCTCCAAAAGATAAAAAAATAAAGAACACAAACCCTGATGCCATGCTATGTGGTGGACTCCAAACCCTAGATCCATTTATTCTGATAAATTCTAATTCGCACTCATAGTTTAATTTAGTTAAATTAAGTTAGCAAATTCTTCTTCTTGATTTATTTTTAAAAGAAAAATAACTTATTCTACAATCCCTGTGGATCGACACCCGTAATCACTATCCTACAGGATACGTGCTATTGCGTGGTTTATTTTTGAAATTGAAAGAACCGATCAGTAGGAGCCCTAGATATGTATAAAAGGGGACTTGGGCGGCACCTAGGGCATTCATGTGAAGCCCTCCTCCTCTCCAACTCGTGGCCTCCCTTCTCCTCCTCTTGTTTCAGCCGCAAGCAAGGAAAAGCAAAGAAAAGGTGTTGGCGGCATCCTCTTCCTCCCTTCCTCCTTCCAACGCATGCAAGGGAAAGAGGCTGCAAGGCTTGGTGATCTTCTTCCTTGAGTCCTCCTTCATCTTCCTCCTCCCAAGTACATTCAAGAGTTGAAAGAAAGGGAGGAGATCTGTTGGGAACCCGCCCATGCCGCAGAAAATTTTTTAAAATTCAGATGGCAACGGAAGAGGCATAAGCGGGGTCGACGTTCATCACATGAACGTTATTCAAAAACCATTCGTAGAAAGATTAGAATTAAAAACTTTTAAACTAATTATGAAGATCAGATCTTCACCTTGTGCGGGTAGATAATCACCGCAAACTGAAGTTCGTGATTTAGGATGAAGGTTCGCTTGAAGTCGTTCACGCATCCGACCTCTACGGGTATCCTGTTAGATGTATGCCCTAGAAGCCAATCTGGCTGACACATTGTTAATTCTAGGGACATAATTTTGTACTTGACTATTTATTATTGAATAAATAAAAGGCATCTTTTCATTCATATTATTTATGTGTCTATGAATCGTCCAAGAAATTAATAAGATGATGATACATATTCTCAAGAGTTGAGAATTTGAGCCATGTATCATTGGTGATTAATTTCTAAATGCTCCTGATCAATGGATCATCACGAGGACGGTGATCGATCCGATCAGTGCACAGATCACTTTTCTTCTGGATGGACGAGACTTGAGTCCACAGTGTAGGGACACTGAAGTGATAGTGCAGGTGCTTGTTAGAGAACAAGGGTACTGAGCGTGACCAAGACAAGAAGTCACATGGATGTCTATCCACTCGTCAGTGACTTGCTTGATGTTGCAGTAGTATGACTGGTCCTTTGACCTGCGGTGCTTCAGCTACTCACAGTGAGGTTATTGTAGTTTGACTACACGTATACATGGTATCTAGTCATATGGGTCCTTGTAGTGTAGATTGGCTGCATTAAGTTCACTGTAGGAGTAGGGTATGCACTTACATGGAATCTATCGACCTTGATAGAAGAGGAGTGATCCTATGTGATTTGTTAGACTGAGTTCTAAGACCTTGGCCAGGGCAGTAATATAAAGTGGAGAAAGAGTTTTCCACTATCGAACTCGAGTCGAATAAATCTTGACATATGACAGACGAAGGGGTTTGACGAGTTTATCCATGACCTCCGGACTGTAGGGATCCACGATAGTAGGATTGTATCACACGATAACTGCACCTAGAGGTTCATCATTCTATTCTACTGGGTAGCCACTACATGCTGCTAGGTGTCACTAGTGGATAGTGGGACTCACAGGGATTATCTCGATGATCGATAAACCCTAATGAGTAGAGTTGGAATCGTTCCAATCCATTGAAAGGAGTTTTCAATGATATTGTGATAGAGATCATAATATATCTCACTACCAGTCAGAATAGAACCTATGGAGTCACACACACTAGAAGTATTGACCGATCCGATGGTTGAATCGTGATTAGGAATCACAAGTAATCAATTCGATTGATATTCAGTTGAAGAAGGAACAAAGGGAATTAATTAATTGGACTTAAACACAAATCCTACTTCGAGTAGGATTCTAAGAGTCCTAATTGGGTTAGGACTGGGAATCCTAGTTGGAGTAGGACTGAGATTCCTACTTGGAATAGGATTCCTACAATCCTAATTAGATTAGGAGTTTTGAATTAAAATTGGATTCCTACTTGGAGTAGGATTCCTAGAGTCCTAATCGGATTAGGACTTCGGATTCAAATTAGAGTCCTAATTGGATTAGGACTAAAATTAAATAAGTCCTAATTTGATTAGGGTTTCTTAAGTCCTAATTAATTATTAATCTAATGAATCAACATGACTCCTAATTGGGTTAGGATTGAAGAGTTCAATTGAGTCATGGTTCACTCAAGTTCTAATTGGATTAGGACTAGTATAGATTGAACCCAATTGATTCATGATTTGGTTAATCCTAATTAGATTAGGACTAAACCATGAGAGGGGCACCTAATCCTCTTTGGAAGAGGATTAGGTTAACCAAGTAAGAGGGGCATCAGCCCCTCTCCACTTGGTTAGGGCGACATGAAGAGAGGGGGCCGGCGCCCCCTCTTGGAAATAACTCAAGGGCTCCTAATTGTTAGGAGCCCTTCATACTTATTAAAAAGGGAGCTAGGGCCGGCGCCCAAACAAGAGCTTTTCCTCTTCCCTTGGAGCCATGGCCACCCTCTCCCTCCCTTGGTTCAGCCGCCAGCAAGAAGAAGAAAAGAAGAAGCCATGGCGTCCTCCTCTTCCTCCTTTCCTCCTTCCAACGCAGGGAAAAGAAAGTAGGCTGCAGGGGCTTTGCTTCTTCCTCTTCTTCATCCTTCTTCTTCCTCCTCTCAAGTACATTCAAGAGTTGAAAGAAAGAGAGGAGATCAGCCATCAAAAGTTATCTCTGCAAGGGAGCTAGCACCCCGGTGAGATAGAGAGCTTGGATCGGATCCTGCTTCGTGTGGATACCCGTAGAGGCCGGGCACTTGAACGGCTTCAAGCGAACCTTCATCCTAAACCACGAACTTCAGTTTGCGGTGATCATCTACCCGCACAAGGTGAAGATCTGATCTTCTAATGTTTTAAAAAAGGTTTTTAATCCTTATCTATCTACGAACGGTTTTTGAACAACGTTCATGCGATGAACGGTTGATCCCGCGCATGCCTCTTCCACTGCATCTGAATTTTTTAAATTTCAGCTGCATGATCGGGGTTTTCCAACATATCCACACGAAGCAGAGAACCGATCAAAGCTTTCTTGTCCCCCTGGGGTGCTAGCTCCCTTGCAGAAACTACTTTAGATGGCTGATTTTCTCCCTTTGAATCAACTCTTGATTATGCTTGGGAGGAGGAAGAAGAAGGAGGCTCTAAGGAGAAGAACCAAAGGCTACTTGCAGCCTTTTCTTTTCCCTGTGTTGGAAGAAGGAAGGGAGGAGGGCCGCCAACACCTTTCTTTTCCTTTCCCTTGCTTGCGGCTGAAAACCAAGAGGAGGAAGGGGGCTCACGGCTGGAGAGGGAAGAGGATTCTCATGCCCTAGGTGCTGCCCCCTTGCATCCCTTTTATGGCGTGTGGAGCTCCTACTAATTAGGAGCTCCTTACAATTTTCCAAGAGGGGCGCCGGCCCCTCTTGTGTTGCCGCACCAACCAAGAGAAAGGGGAGGGGTGTGAGCCCCTCCCTTTTGTGTTGCCCTAGTCCTCATTAAGTAAGGATTGGGAGGCCCTAATGTGGCTAAGTCCCAATCTAATTAAGCTTAGTCCAAAGTTGAACCAATTGGGTTTCATCTAGGTAAGTCCTAATCCAATTAGAACTCAAATCAATTATGACTCAATTGAACTCTTCAATCCTAATCCAATTAGGAGTCTTGTTAATTCATTAGATTAATAATTAATTAGGACTTAAGAAATCCTAATCCAATTAGGATTTATTTAATTTTAGTCCTAATCCAATTAGGACTCTTATTTGAATCCGAAGTCCTAATCTAATTAGGACTTCTAGGAATCCTATTCTAAGTAGGAATCCATATTGAATTCAAGATCCTGATCTAATTAGGATTGTAGGAATCCTACTCCAAGTAGGACTCCCAGTCCTAGTCCAAGTAGGATTCCCAGTCCTAATCCAATTAGAATTTCAGAAATCCTACTCCAAGTAGGATTCGTGTTTTAAGTCCAATTAATTAATTTCCATTGTTCCTTCTTCAACTGATTATCAATCGAATTGATTTTTTGTGATTCATAATCACATTTCAACCATCTAATCGGTCAATACCTCTAGTGTGTGTGACCCTATAGATTCTATTCTGACTGGTAGTAAGATATATTGTGATCTCTATCACAATATCATTGAAAACTCTTTTCAATGGGTTGGAACAGTTCCAACTCAACTCATTCGGGTTTATCGATCATCAAGATATTCCCTGTGAGTCTCACCATCCACCAGTGACACCGAGCAGCATGTAGTGGCTACCCAGCAGAATGAAATGATGAACCTCTAGGTACAGTTATCGTATGATATAGTCCTTCTATCGTGGATCCCTACAGAATGGAGGTCATGGACAACTCGTCAAGCCCCATCGTCTGTCATATGTCAAGATTTATTCGACTTAAGTTCGAGAGTGGAAAACTCTTTCTCCACTATGCATACTGCCCCGGCCGAGGTCTTACGAACTCAGTCTTATAAATCACATAGGATCTCTCCTTATCTATCAAGGTTGATAGATTCCTTATAGGTGCATACCCTACTCCTACAGTGAACCTACTGCAGCCAATCTACACTGCATGGACCCATATGGCTAGAGACCATGTATGTGTGCAGTCAAACTATAATAACCTCACTGTGAGCAGCCGAAGCATCGCAGGTCAAAGGACCAGTCACACTACTGCAACATCAAGCAAGTCACTGACGAGTGGATAGACATCCAAGTGACTTATTGTCTTGGTCACGCTCAGTACCCTTGTTCTCTAACAAGCAATTGCACAATTGCTCCAGTGTCCCTACACTGTGGACTCAAGACTCGTCCATCAAAGAAAGCAATATGTGTACTAATCTCAGCGGATCAATCACCATCCTCGTGATGATCCATCGATCAGGAGCAATTCAGGAATTAATCACCAATGACACATGCCTCAAATTCTCAACTCTTGAGAATATGCGTCATCATCTTATTAATTCCTTGGACGATTCATGGACACATAAGAATATGAATGAAAAGAATGCCCAACTTAATAGGTCAAGTACAAATTTATGTTCCAAAATAAAATAATGCATCAGCCAAATTGGCTTCTAGGGCATACTTCTAACAATCTCCTACTTGCACTAAAGCCAATCAGCCATAATCCTAAGCCCCATCTTCTCAAGATGCGTTTCAATTTTCTGCTGACTTATTTGCTTAGTGAATGGGTCCACCACATTTCTTGTGGATTCTACTCTTTGATCCTCTACTTATTTCTTTTTGAGATAGTCACTTATTAGGTTAAACCGCCGCCCAATGTGCTTCGGTTTCTGGTGAGACCTTTGGCTTCTTAGCTAGTGCTATGGTGCCTTTGTTATTGCAGAAGAGTGCTATGGCATCTGATGACATTACACCTAATTCTGCAATAAACCTTTTAAACCAAAAGGTTTCCACTGCACCCTTAGAGACGGCTTAACATTCAGCTTCTAAGGTAGAATCTACAATGATCGGTTGTTTTGGAACTCTTCCAATTTACTGAACCACCATTGCACATATTCTGATGTAGACTTTCTATCATCAATATGTGTGCATCCTTCTACCTTCAACTGTTATCTTCTCCCAAAGACCAAGAACATGTCCTTAGTCTTCTCAAGTACTTAAGACTGTTCTTCATAGCTATCCTGCGCTTCTTGCCTGAATTTGACTGATATATGCTCGTGACATTCATAGCATGTACTATATCAAGTCACGTACATTGCATGGTATATATGAGGCTCCCTATAGCCGAAGCATAAGGGATCTTGCTCATCTGCTGAATCTCTTCAGATGTGTTGGGGCACATCTTGTTGGAGAGATTTATCCCATGCCTAAGGGGTAATGATCCCCTTTTAGAGGTTTCCATGCTGAACCTTTTCAGCACTTTCTTTATGTACATCTTCTGTGACAGGCCAAGCATCCTTTTAGATCTATCTCTATAGACCTTTATCCCCAAAATATAGGATGCTTCTCCAAGGTCTTTCATGAAGAATTCCTTAGACAACCAAACCTTGACCTAAGTCAGTATGGGAATATCAATCCCAATTTGAAGGATATCATCCACGTACAATACGAGGATGCACTAGCCCTCCCACTAACCTTCTTATAAACACATGGTTCCTCTTTGTTCTTGATGAAATCAAACGATTTGATTACATCGTTGAAACGAGTGTTCCAACTCCGAGATACTTGCTTTTGTCTATGGATGGAGTCCATCTCTGACTTCATCGCTTCCAGCCATCTCTCGGAATCGATGTCTACAATCACCTCGTTGTAGGTATTGGGATCCTTACCTTGATCCCTATCTCCCATGAGAAACACTTCCTCTACGAGGTGGAGGAGGTACTACGTGTACTCGCTTAATATAAATAGGTTCTATAGGCATAATGGCTCGTTGCTCTTTGAAGACTTTCTCTTCAAGCTCAATTTTCCTTCTACTGTCTCTATCAAGGATAAACTATTTTCCATGAAGACAGCATGTAGGCTCACAAACACTTTGTGATCCTATGGGATGAAAAGTTGTATCCTAATGACTCTTTAGGATATCCTTATAAAACGAGCATTAATTATCCTATCCTCTATCTTGTCCGCCTGTTGTCGCTTGAGTTGAGTTGGACATCCCCAAATTTTGAGATAACCAAGACTCGGCTTCTTACCATGTCATATCTCATATGGTGTGGTAGGAACAGACTTTAGAGAAAATTCTGTTCAATAAGTAAATAGCTGAAAATAGGGCATCTATCTAAAGAAACAAGGGTAAATCAGTAAAGCTCATCATGGACCGGACCATATCCAATAGAGTCCGATTCCTCCTCTCTGACACTCCGTTGAGCTGAGGTGTACCAGAAGGAGTCCATTATGAAACTATACCATTCTCCTTGAGATAATCAAGGAATTCTCCACTAAGGTATTCACCTCCTCGATCTGATCGAAGAACCTTAATGAGTTTTTCTGTTTGTTTTTCTACTTCATATCTCAACTCCTTGAACCTTTCAAACGTTTCAGATTTGTGTATCATACACATATCCATACCGTGAGTTATCATCGGTAAATGAAGTAAAAATTACAACCCCTAGCCTGCACATCGAATGGGCCACACACATCAGTATGTATTAGGATAAGTATTTCAGTGGACCTCCCTGTGTCCTACAAAGGATAATTTGGCCATCTTTCCTTGAAGGCAGAATTCACAAATCGAATATGACTCGAAAGTCAATGAGCCCAAAAACTCATGTTTCTCCAATTTGTTTATTCTGTCTTCTCCTATATGGCCAAGCCTGAGGTGCCATAAATACTTTATATTTATCTTATTTCTGGATCTATTAAATCCTATGGTATTTACTGTTTGTTCAAATACATTCACATATACATCCATATGTATGTGATAGAGACTGTCAATCGTAAAACCACGTTGAACCAATTGATTTCTCAAATAAATGGAATAGTAGTCTTATAAAAATCTATCTGTGCTAAACAAGATACAGAAATCAAATTTCTGCTAGCAATAGGTAACAGTCCCTAAGTATCCTGAGCATATCTGACATACCTTCTGAAGGTCTGTCACCCTTCATGTTCTTTATGCTTCCCATGTATGTAGGACAGTTCCTCTTTCATTGGCTGTCCATGATGCAATGAAAACACTTTTCCTTGCAATTGGCCTTTTTCTTGGAACTTCCTTACTTGGCGTTTTCTCGGTCTTCTGTTTCTTCGCAGGCTTCTTCTTCTTCCAGATAGACTCTCTCTTGAAAGTAGAAACCAACTCAACAGCAAGAACGATGCCCCTTGAATTCTTTCTTGGAGAACTCGGCATGAACCCAGTATGATTTGATAAGGATGTGCTGCGTCTGGCTGAAGACGTTAAACTTAGCGCTTGTTGGGAGGCAACCCAATTTTCATAGGTCATGTTTGCACATTTGCTTGTCGCATTTTTTTAACAGGATCCCTCATATTACTGATGCAACTACGGTAAAATGCTTCTATCCTCCATATGCATCATATTTTCGTCAAAAAAAAATAAAAAAAATTAAAAAAATTTAATAATAATAATAATAAAATAATATAATATTAAAAAAAACATTGAGGACAATGTTTGATCTAGGTTGGGGGTATAGGATTCGAATTTTTGAAAAAAAATTTTGCATTTTCGAATAAGTTTATCTCAAAAAAAAAAAACCTAATTTCTATGCTTTAGTGCTGAAATGATAAACACACAAAGTATATAAAATCTAAAAGCCCAATGATTAGTCAGGAGTAAGACAATTTGAGTTCTTTTCATTAAAAGTTCTTTTAGTGAGTTGTAAGATAATTTTTACTTTGGAATTTCATAACACACATGGCCTGCACTTCTAAGGGTTAAGATCAACACTATGTTGTTAAGTCTGGTAGCAACCTTGAGTTCTGATGAATCATACCTATCTAATTCACTATTATCCCATATTTATTAAAAGAAAGAAAAAAAAAGAAAAAAAAAGAAAGTGAATTTAGTCAGGTACATCGAAAAGGGCTACCTATCGTTAAAGGTCAGCGGGCTTGAATGATGAATCCGAGCGTAGGTCCGTAGGGGAGTCTTGATGCCCAACACCTTATGCCATCTGGTGTGGGAGTTGTTGACTGAATGCTCGCTACACGGAGGAATCATTACAAGAGCAAAAGTGTATGTTGGCGGAGGCCTGAGAGGCCGAGTCAACGTTGGCGGAGGCCTGGAGGGCCGAGTCAGTCCTGCCGCCTGCCAACGTGGATGCGCTGGAGGAGTAGGGTGGGTTATACCACTAGGGGGTCCCTGAACCCACTAGCGAGGCCCTGTCGGAGTCCAGAGTTGGGCGAGGCTTGGTCGGAGTCGACTCGTGGTGCTATGGGCCCCTACGCTAGTTTAAGGAAATAAAGTTGTGCCTTCACTAACACCTGCGGGTTTTGGTGTAATGGTAGCGCTTGATCCTGACAATTGGTATCAGAGCCATAGGTCTCGAGTTCGAAACCCAGGCATCACGTTGGGGGGGGGATTGTTGGCGGAGGCCTGAGGGGCTGAGTCAACATTGGCGGAGGCCTGGAGGGCCGAGTCAGTCCTGCCGCCTGCCAACGTGGATGCGCTGGAGGAGTAGGGTGGGTTATACCACTAGGGGGTCCCTGAACCTACTGGTGAGGCCCTGTCGGAGTCCAGAGTTGGGCGAGGCTTGGTCGGAGTCGACTCGTGGCGCTATGGGCCCCTTCGCTAGTTTAAGGAAATAAAGTTGCACCTTCACTAACACCTGCGGGTTTTGATGTAATGGTAGCGCTTGATCCTGACAATTGGTATATTGAGGATGATAGTGGTATTTTGATGATTAATACAATAATCAAGAGTATGTTACAAGTTAATTCGATACATCATTTATAAGTCTGTCACTCTCAGTACATTAGTATAATAAGATAAAGATGCATTTTATTGTTTATATGAATGAATCTAACCTTAAGTTGCAACAAAGTGTGGATTGAGTTGACCCCAAGGTTGATTGAGTCGACCCCGGCACATCAAGAAACCATCTGGCACACTTCTGCAAAAATGGCACGGATGAACAGTAGTTGGGTCGACCCAAGTAAAGGATGAGTCGACCCAATCCTCAAGCCTCAAGAAAACAGTTCTCTGGAAACCCTGAGAGGGTCGACCCAAATGAAACTTGAGTCGACCCAAACTTGAGTCGACCCCAAGTTAACATGAGTCGACCCAAAGGCAATGACATTCAAAAATAGGTTCTTTGGAAACCTTGAGAGGGTCGACCCAAGTGGAAGTTGAGTCGACCCAACTGAACCTTGAGTCGACCCAAAAAGATGTTGAGTCGACCCAAGTGAAGGAAGGCTAAAATGCAAGGTTCTGTGGTTCTGAGAGGGTCGACCCTGGTAAATGTTGAGTCGACCCAAGTGAAAGTTGGGTCGACCCCAGTAAAAGTTGAGTCGACCCAAGCACGGGCAGAAGCATAATGGCTAGTTCTACAGAAGTACTTTTTGACCTTCCAACAGTGAGTAACGGCTAATTTTTGAATTCTAACCATTGGGGCTTGTCCAATGGATGAAGGAAACTATTTAAAGTGATACTATTCATCAGAGGAAACATCCTTTTGCAAAATATCAAAGCTTACACAAGAAAGACAAGTGCCCTAATCTTCTTCATCCAAGTGCTTCATTCAAGAGTCAAAAGGAAGTGGTTGAGCAGATTCCAAGAGATATTAAGAGCTCCATCCATCCTTGAAGAGTGAAGCATTCTTGACAAAGAAGAGAGAAGTCTCATCAAGCGATAACTATTCTCTAAACTCTTCTTTGTAGATTATATATGTTATATTTGCTTATCTAGGAGCTTCAACTATCTTCTTTCTTTTTATTAATCACCTTGTTAAGGTTTGTTGGTGAGCCCGCAAAACCAACGGTGTAGGTTTATTGGTGAACCCATAAAACCAATTATGAAGGTTCGTTGGTGAGCCCGTAAAACCAACATAGGTTCGTTGGTGAGCCCGTAAAACCAACATAGGTTTTTGGTGATCCCGGAAAACCAAAGTGTAAAGATTTTTGGATTGTGAGCCCGAAAAACAATCCAACTATAATCCGCGGGATTATAGTGAATTCCCAAGGGGTCACTTGGGGAGTGGACGTAGGTGCTTAGGAGAGCACCGAACCACTATACTTCTTGTGTGTTTGTATTGTGCATTGTTCTATTTCACTAACTCATCAATTGACATAAGTAAGATAGTAAAAATTAAGAGAAACCAATTCACCCCTCCCTGGCTTGTCACCTTGGGCAACAAGTGGTATCAGAGCAAGGTGCTCCTATAGTATTTGTTGATCTCACAATTAAGAGTCAAAGATCATGACAACCCAAGTGGGATGTTCTATGAGTGAGGGACAATCCACAAATAGACCTCCTCTATTTAATGGCACAAATTACACATACTGGAAAGCTAGGATGAGGATATTCATTCAAGCTCTAGACTATGAATTGTGGTATATTATAACTAGAGGACCTCACACACCCACAATTAGTATAGAGGGCACTATCATACCCAAACCAGAAATGGATTGGAATGAAAGTGATAGAAGACTAGCACAACTAAATGCTAAAGCGATTAATGTACTTTACTGTTCACTAGATGTAAGTGAATTCAATAGAATATCTACATGCATCTCTGCAAAAGAAATTTGGGATAAACTTGAGGTCACACATGAAGGAACTAATCAAGTTAAGGAGTCAAAAATAAACATATTAGTACATAAGTATGAATTGTTTAAAATGAAATCCACTGAGTCCATAACTGAAATGTTTACTCGTTTTACTGAAATCATAAATGGACTAAAGAGTTTAGGAAAGTCTTATACTAACTCTGAATTGGTGCGAAAAATTCTCAGGTCTCTACCAAGAGTTTGGGAGGCCAAGGTAACAGCAATTCAGGAAGCAAAGGACCTCAATACACTGCAATTGGAGGAACTTCTAGGATCACTCATGACCCATGAGTTGACCATGAGGCAAAATTCAGAAGATGAGGTCAAGAGAAGAAAGACCATTGCCTTAAAGTCTACCACTCCAAAACAAGAAACTGAATCGGAAGAATCTGATGATGATGATGAATTTGATGAAGAAGGAATGGCTATGCTTGGAAGAAAATTCAGAAAATTTATGAGAGGTAAGAAGAGATTTCATAAAAAGAAACCCTTCTTCAAAGGTAGCTCAAGCAAAGAAAAGGGTAAGGACAAAGAAAAGGAAAAGGAAACACCAATTTGTTATGAGTGTAACAAGCCCGGACATTATAAGATAGATTGCCCGAAATTAAAGTGGATGGCAAGAAAACTTAAGAAGAAGAACTTCATGGCTGAATGGAGTGAAAGTGAGGAGTCAAGTTCGGAAGAGGAAGATCATCAAGAGACGGCCCAAATCTGCCATATGTCCAATGACGATGAGGTAGATTCTGAACTTGAATGTGATTTTACTGTTGATGAATTACATGATGCATTTTTAGAACTCATGGAAGAACACAAAAAACTCATCAATAAAAATAAAGTTCTAAAAGAAGAAAATCAATCACTTATCAAAGATAAGCTGAAACTATCTCATAACTATGAAACATTAAGTAGGAGACTCACAAATGAAACCAAGAATCTAATTGCTGAAAATGTCAAGTTAAAAGAAGATGCTGAAAAATATAAATTCTTAGTAGACAAGTTTACACTTAGCTCAACCAAATTAAATATGATTCTTGATAGTCAAAAAGCTGTATATGATAAGGCTGGATTAGGATATAAAACAAATAGGAAACAAAAATACTTAAAGAACATATTTGTAAAAGCTAAAAATGAAAATATTACTTGTCATTGTTGCAATAAATTAGGACATAAAGCATATGAATGTAACTATAGAAAGTCTAGCTACAACAAATTGAGTAATAATTATAAGCTTAAATTCAAGAAAGTTTGGGTTCCAAAAGGAACATCAAGTACTAACCCTAAAGGACCCAACATAGTTTGGGTACCTAAAGCTCATTCTTGATCTTGATTGCAGGGGTGTCTTGCAACTAATAAGGTGGATAAACGATGGTATCTAGATAGCGGCTGTTCAAGACACATGACCGGTGACGTAGACCAATTTGTCACCTTGAAGTCTAAGAAGGGTGGAGTAGTAACCTATGGAGACAATGGAAAAGGGTATATCATTGGAAAGGATAAAATTTTCATTACTCCATCTACCTTCATAGAAAATGTCTTATTAGTTAATGGTTTGAAACATAACCTACTTAGCATAAGTCAATTTTGTGATAAAGGGTTTAAAGTCACATTTGAAGCATCAGTATGCATAATCACAAATCTTAAAGATAATAGCATTGTACTTATAGGACAAAGGCAAAGAAATATTTACATGGTAGATCTTCATGAATTAGGCAAGAAAAATGGAATATGTTTAATTACTAATGAAGAAAAGAAAAATGAAACAAGTTGGCTTTGGCATTGTAGACTAGGACATGCTAGTATGGAATTAATATCAAAACTAGTCAAGAAGGAATTAATAAAAGATGTGCCAAAATTGATCTTTGAAAAGGACAAAATTTGTGGACCATGCTCATTAGGAAAACAAACAAAATCATCCTTCAAATCAAAGAATATAGTATCAACAACTAGGCCTTTTGAACTCATACATATGGATCTATTTGGACCCACTAGAACTGCGAGTCTAGGAGGGAAGAAGTATGGACTAGTTGTAGTAGATGATTTTTCAAGATATACATGGGTTTCATTTTTGGCACATAAGAATGAAGCATTTTCAGCATTCTTGAAATATTATAATTATATCATAAATGAAAAGAAGCTCACCTTAATAGCAATTCGAAGTGATCATGGAACTGAATTTGAAAATCAACACTTTGAAGAATTTTGTAATAAAAATGGTATCTCACATCAATTTTCAGCACCTAGAACGCCTCAACAAAATGGGGTTGTAGAAAGGAAAAAGTATTGATATTAAGCTTTATAGAGGATTAATTGGATCCTTGCTCTACCTTACTGCTAGTAGACCAGACATCGTTTTTAGTGTGGAAATATGTGCTAGATACCAATCAGATCCTAAGGAGTCACATTTAAGTGCTGTTAAAAGAATCCTTAGATATTTAAGAGAAACTACAAACATAGGATTATGGTACTCAAGAGACTCCTGTCTAGATTTACTTGCCTACTCAGATGCAGATTTTGCTGGATGCAAATTAGATAGGAGGAGCACTAGTGGAACATGTCAATTTTTAGGAAATAACTTAGTATCATGGTTTAGCAAAAAGCAGAATTCAGTAGCACTGTCGACGGCTAAAGCTGAATATATAGCTGCCGGCAGTTGTTGTGCTCAAGTACTATGGCTTAAGCAACAACTAGAGGACTATGGAGTTAAACTAGATAACATTCCTATAAAGTGTGATAATACTAGTGCCATCAACCTTACTAAAAATCCGGTTCAACACTCTAAAGCCAAACACATTGAAATAAGATATCATTTTATTAGAGATCGTGTGCAAAATGGAAACATATGTATTGAGCGTGTATGTACTGAGAAACAATTAGCTGACATATTCACAAAACCTTTGAGTGAAGATAGATTTTGCACGCTTAGGAGGGAATTAGGCATATGTGATCCTTTTTATTGAGGAGATATAAAAGGGAGCAAGCAGTCTCATGATACACTCCTCCCATTTCTAAAAACCCATGAAATATTAGTCAAACTAGTCATCTATAGATTTCTTACTCATGTATCATTGTCCCAGTAAGAATTTGTAAGGATTGGAAGAAAGAAAAATTTTTAAAAGGGAAAAGGAAGAGAAAGAAAAATTTCTGAACTAGGGTCGACCCAACCCAGAATAGGGTCGACCCAACGTTGAGTCGACCCAAGAAAAATCTAGGGTCGACCCAACGACGGGACCCCACTGTTAAAAGGGGGACCCGTGAGCCATCTAGGGCACTGTTTCCACTTTGTCCTCTTCCAAAAACCCTATTCCCCACTCTCAAATCTCTTCCAATCATCTCCAAACAGTAGATTAGATCAAGATCTTGAAGAAATGGGACCCAAGAGAGCCGTAGCCAAGCGATCCGGAAGGGTTTCACGGATCACCCGTGCGGATAGGGCTGCTACAGAGCCTTCTACAGTGTCTCCACAAGGTGAGACACGTGTAGAGCCTCCTCCTCCTCCCTCCCCTTCAGTCCAACTTGCGAAATTTGCAGGGAGACCGGTTACCACGGGGAGAAGGATCCACTCCGAGTTTTTGGATCAAGAAGGGTTCTGTTTGGCGGAATGGATCCAAAGGCAAGGTGTTGGAAACCCCGCCCATGCCGCAGAAAAAATTCAAAAATTTTAGATGCAGCGGAAGAGGCATGCGCGGGATCAACCGTTCATCACATGAACGTTGTTCAAAAACCGTTCGTAGATAGATAAGGATTAAAAACTTTTTAAAAACATTAGAAGATCAGATCTTCACCTTGTGCGGGTAGATGATCACCGCAAACTGATGATCGTGGTTTTGGATGAAGGTTCGCTTGAAGCCGTTCAAGTGCCCGAACTCTACGGGTATCCACACGAAGCAGGAACCGATCCAAGCTTTCTATCTTCCCGGGGTGCTAGCTCCCTTGCAGAGATAACTTTTAATGGCTGATCTCCTCTCTTTCTTTCAACTCTTGAATGTGCTTGAGAGAAGGAAGAAGAAGGATGAAGAATAGTAAAGGAACAAAACCCCTGCAGCCTTCTTTCTTTTCCTTGCGTTGGAAGGAGGAAGGGAGGATGAAGAGGCCACCTTTCTTTTTCTTCCTTTGCTTGCGGCTGAACCAAGGAAAGGGGAGGAGAGGGGGCCACGAATTGGAGAGGGAGAGGGCTTCAATGATGCCCTAGGTCAGCCCCCACGCCTCCTCTTAAATAGCATGTGGAGCTCCTACTTTGTAGGAGCTCCTTGATAAACTTCCAAGAGGGGCATCGGCCCCTCTTCTTTGCCGCACCAAGCAAGGAAAAGGAGGAGGGGTGTGTGCCCCTCCTTCATGGTTAACCTAATCCTCCTTTAAGGAGGATTAGGAAGGTCACTCATGGTTAGGTCCTAATCTAATTAGGCTTGGACCAAAGGTGAATCAATTTGGGTTTAATCTAGGTAAGTCCTAATCCAATTAGAACTTAATGAACCATGACTCAATTGAACCCTTCAATCCTAATCCAATTAGGAGTCTTGTTGATTCATTAGATTAATAATTAATTAGAACTTAAGAAATCCTAATCCAATTAGGACTTATTTAATTTTAGTCCTAATCCAATTAGGACTCTAATTTGAATCCGAAGTCCTAATCCGATTAGGACTCTAGGAATCCTACTCCAAGTAGGAATCCAAATTTAATTCAAAAACCTAATCCAATTAGGATTGTAGGAATCCTACTCTAAGTAGGAATCCTAGTCCTACTCCAAATAGGATTCCCAGTCCAAGTAGGAATCCCAGTCCAAGTAGAAATCCTAGTCCTAATCCAATTAGGACTATAGGAATCCTACTCGAAGTAGGTTTTGTGTTTAAGTCCAATTAATTAATTCCATTGTTCCTTCTTCAACTGATTATCAATCGAATTGATTACTTGTGATTCCTAATCATGATTCAACCATCGGATCGGTCAATACTTCTAATGTGTGTGACCCCATAGGTTCTATTCTGACTGGTAGTGAAATATATTATGATCTCTATCACAATATCATTGAAAACTCCTTGAAAACTCCTTTCAATGGATTGGAACGATTCCAACTCTACTCATTAGGGTTTATCGATCATCGAGATAATCCCTGTGAATTGGTTTCTTTTAATTTTAACTATCTTACTTATGTTAAATGATGAGTTAGTGGACTTAAACAAATCACAATATAAACAACAAGAAGTATAGTGGTTCGGTGCTCTCCTTAGCACCTACGTCCACTCCCCAAGCGACCCCTTGGAAATTCACTATAATCCCGCGGATTACAGTTGGATTGTTTTTCGGGCTCACAATCCAAAAACCTTTACACTTTGGTTTTCCGGGTTCACCAAAAACCTATGTTGGTTTTATGGGCTCACCAACGAACCTATGTTGGTTTTACGGGCTCACCAACGAACCTTTACAATTGGTTTTACGGGTTCACCAATCAACCTATTCCGTTGGTTTTGCGGGCTAACCAACCAACCTTTACAAGTAGTTTAATAAACAAAGGAAGAAGATTTAAACTTCTAGATGAGCAAATATAACAATATAATCTACAAAGAAGAGTTTAGAGAATAGTTATCGCTTGATGTGACTTCTCTCTTCTTTGTCAAGGATGCTTCACTCTTCAAGGGTGGATGGAGCTCTTAAAGACTCTTTCAATCTGCTCAACCACTTTCTTTTGATTCTTGAATGAAGCACTTGAATGAAGAAGATTAGGGCACTTTCTCTTTCTTGTGTACTCTTTGATATTCTTTGGAAAGGATGTTCTCTCTGATGAATAGTGCCACTTTAAATAGTTTTCTTCATCCATTGGACAAGCCCCAATGGTTAGAATTCAAAAACTAGCCGTTACTCACTGTTGGAAGGACAAAAAGTACTTCTGCAGAACTAGCCGTTATGCTTCTGTCCGTGTTTGGGTCGGCTCAACCTGTCCTTGGGTCGACCCAACTTTCACTTGGGTCGACTCAAACTTTCCTTGGGTCGACCCTCTCAGAACCACAGAAACTTGTAATTCAGCCTTCCTTCACTTGGGTCGACCCAATATTTCTTTGGGTCGACTCAAGGTTCAGTTGGGTCGACTCAACTTCTTCTTGGGTCGACCCTCTCAGGGTTTCCAGAGAACCTTTTCTGTCATCTGTTCTGTCTTGACTTTGGGTCGACCCTCTCAGGGTTTGGGTCGACTCAAGCTTGGGTCGACTCAACTTTATCTTGGGTCGACCCTCTCAGTATTTCCAGAGAGCCATTTTCTGAGTTGTTGAGAAGCTTGGAGTTTGGGTCGACTCATGCTTTTCTTGGGTCGACCCAACTTACTGTTCATCTGTGCCATTTTTGCAGAAGTGTGCCAAATGCTTTCTTGATGTGCCGGGGTCGACCCAATCATCCTTTGGGTCGACTCAATCCACACTTTGCTGAAACTCAAGGTTAGATTTATCCAAGTAAACAATGAAATGCATCTTTAACTTATTATGCAAATATACTGAGAGTAACAGACTTATAAATGAAGTATCAATTTAACTTATAACACACTCTCGATTATTGCTTGTTAATCATCAAAATAACACTATCATCCTCAATCTCCCCCTTTTTGATGATTACAAAATAAAGAGTATGACCCTATTGATACTTATCTTAAAATCAGTTTTAAAAGGGCTCAAGTTGCTGAATTTCAGCTTTTCAAATATGAGAGTGAAGTCTCCCCCTATATCATTCAAATGTTTCCAATTTGACTTTTTGAATTGCTCCCCCTTTCATTTATATTTCATTAAAGATGAAACTCCAAAAATTTGAGATAATGCATGAGTTTCAGGTTATGTATCGAGGTGTGAAAGGTGCGTGCCAAATTCTGAAATTCTATGTGCCAAATTCTGAAATTTGATAGAAATTTTTGATTTGACCATTTTCATTGTTACAAATTGCTCCCCCTTAAATGTATATGCTTTCCTTTATAATTTTCAACTTGTTTTACAAGTTACTTCTCTTTTCTTACACAATTTCTTATTTCTCTTCTTATTTCTCTTTCTTTACTTCTCCCCCTTTTTGTTATCATCAAATAGGTGCATGGGAATAGACACAATAAATAACATGCATTCAAACTTCATTGATCAAAATAGGAACATTTCAGTACATTAATACCAAAAACAAAAGCAAATACAATGTTCCTCAATCAAAGTTTAAGATACATGATAAACACAAAATGCATATGAGAACTAGATACTTATCCTAGGCTCTAAACAGAAATACTAATATCAGCCTAGGGAGTATCTAAAGGCTGGGATCTAGTCCTCATCCTCCTAGTGTACGTGGCGAGGGGAGGTCGAGCCTGGTGAGACTGAGTCTGTCGTGGAGCACGATGAGCTGGATGACTCTGTGCCGAGATCTCTGACTCAGCAGCCTGTGGCACAGATGGTCCATGGGTCTCTCTCTCTCTCCGTAGAGCTCCTATCTGCTGCCTCAGATCACTGATCTCAGCAGACATGATGTCCAATCTGCTCGTCAGCCCATCAGTGATAGTCCTCGCCTGAGCTGACACAAGCTCAGTCATCCTACTCCAGAACTCATCTGTATCTCTCAGAGGAACAGATGACGATGGTCCAGCCTCTGAAGGTGCAGTAGGATGATCCATATACTCCTCATCCTCAGGGATAGGGTCTCTAATATCTGGTGCATCACCCTAAATCCCTGCTCCAGTATGAACCCACTTGTTGCCCAGAGATGGTCACCCAAGAGGGGGGTGAATTGGGTGTTTTAAAACTTTTTGTCTAATTAAAAATAAAACACACAAATGTATGAGCTAAAGTAAAAATAAAGGTATGAAAATAGACAATCGCAAACACAAGCTTTTATAGTGGTTCGGAGCTTCCACTGCTCCTACATCCACTCTCCAAAGCACCTTTGGGAATTTTCACTATAATCCAAGATTACAGTACGGTAGTTTTGCGAGTTCACTACCCAACTCGTTGTTTTACACCGGGCTAACAACGAACCCTATAACCCCCAATTTCACCTAGGCTTGGGACGCCTTTCCCTTGTTCCAAGTCCCTTGACTGGAACAAGCACAATAAAGAAAAGTTTTACAGGGATTTAAAAGCTCTAAATAAGCAAATATAACAATGATAAACAATGAAACCCGGAAGAACCCTTTTAGCCGTTGGAAGCGTGGGAAATGGTGGTTCTTCCGATGTGGATCGCGTTGGCTTGAATGTGAGCTTTGAATGCCGAACGGGAGAGAGTAGTTGAGCACGAAATCAGTTGGGAAACTTGAAGGCACTTGATTTCTTCACTTGAATGCACTAACTCCCTTGAACCTCTTTTTCTTTCTTCTCTCTTGAATGATCTTGTGTTGGGTTGGTGAGAAGTTGTTGGAAAGCACTTAAGAGCTCCCTTTTATAGCCCAAAAAGCAAATATAGCCGTTAGAGATAAAGTTAAAGAGATTTGAAATTCAAACCAAACCTGCAAAAGTTGTCAGTCGCGTCCCAGGCGCTCCGGAGACGTCTCCGCTTCATCGCGAGACGTCTCGGCTGTAAGATTTTACTTTTGATGATGTTTGGGGTCGACTCGGCGCTTTACGGGGGCGACTCCGATGATGAACGGTTTGAATCCTTATTTTTCTGTTTTTCTGAGAGGGTCGCCTCGGTGTTTTACGGGGACGTCTCGGCTTGTTTGCGCTTTTTGCATGGGGACGACTCCGCTGCCTTGGGGACGACTCCGCCGTTATATCTCCGAAAAACATGTCTTCTGGAATTCTCTGAGAGAGTCGACTCCGCTCTTTCAGGGGACGTCTCTGCTGCCTTATCACCGAAAAAGACATCCTCTGGAAAACCCTGAGAGAGCCGACTCCGCTACCTCGGGGACGACTCGGGCAGTCTGCTTTTTACTCGCGGGGACGACTCCGCGTACTGTGGAGACGACTCGCGCGTATCACTTGAAATCAGCCTTTCTGCCGCCACTGAGAGAGTCGACTCCGCTTCTGAGAGAGTCGACTCCGACCCTGCGAGACGCCTCGCCAGGTGCCGGGGACGTCTCCCGACGTGCCAGTTCTTCCTGTTTGTGCCAGAGACGTCTCTGGGACAAACCGGAGACGTCTCGGCTGTCCCTGATCTGTTTTCTTCAACTCAAAAAATTCTTCAATAAATTCATAAAAATTATGGGAACTTGCCTAGACATTTCTTAACAATATTCTTAATTAATCACCTAAAATTCTCAAGTAAATTGTTAAGATAAATGGAATTATACTCTAGTGTTTTGTATTCATCAAAATCCATTAGGGGGTCAACAATCTCCCCCTTTTTGATGATGACAAAACACTGAGTATATGCAAAATTCGAAATTTAAACATATACACAGTATTTGATCAGATGTACAAGTATAATGTTTTGATTAGAGCTAGATACAGTGTGCATAATTCAAAATAGTCAATTTTCAGTTCTATCCTTATGCATAAGATTAATCTTAATAGCTCTTAAGCAATTTTAGCATATCAACTGAATTTGAATCAAGTTAAAATGAGATATTGATGCTAAAAATAATTGAAAGCTAAGTTCTTTTTGACTCCCCCTTTCTTTTCCAGAAGGGCAATTATCTTAAAGCCAATATTCTTCAATTTTAACTCTTCTAATTCAACTTTCGAGTATGATTGTAAATTTTGTATTTTGCATTTCATATATTGGTTCTACAAATGTGTTTTTCTACTCCCCCTTTTTGTCATCAACAATGAAGGGGACAAATTATCCTTAGGTGCTTAAAGCATACTTTCTAGTGAAATTCAGCATAGTACCATGAACCACTCAAGGGTATTCAAGTTATTGCTCCCCCTGTCCAAGTTATTTTTATTAATGAATTCAGTCATTCATATCACTCCCCCTTTGTTCTGGAATTCATTTCAGACTTCTCTTTTTGTTTAAAATAGTTACCACAAGATGTGCTCCCCCTGTTTGTATGCATTGATAAATTGTGTCAAATTTGAGCACTTAAGGTATGTTATGAGATTTTTAAGGCACATCATAGAATCACATACACAGAGTTAGAGATGTACACAAGGTTTCAGAAGAAATTGTATGTCATTCATATATCATTGTAAAGCTTTGAAGTCATTACAAAGTTAAAAGAGGAAATCATTACAAGTATTCATTTCTAATACAAAAAGTGTTTCAAAATGAGCCTAGGGTTTACAAAAAGAAGAACCCTAGATGTCTACAAAATGTCCCTCATCGGCGACGTTGCTCATAGATCCTAGCAGCTGCATCTATAAATGCATTGATTGAATCTAGCAGTGTTCTGAACTGTTCACCCTGGGACTGATGAAAGGCTGCCACTAGTGCTTCAAATTCAATGCTAGCCCTTTCAATTCTTCCTCTAAGTTGGGCAGCCACAGTACCCACATTACCTCCAGGGCTTGTCAACTCTTGAAGACTATTTGAAATGGTCCTCAAGCTGTCTTGTAGCTCAATTGATCTCAAGGTTTGGGTGGCACTCACACTAACTAGTTCTGAGTCTGTAGCTGCTATCTGAGCTCTGATTTCCTTCAATTCTTGTAGGAGAGCTTCATGTGAGGTGCGGATGGGGGCCAACTCAGTAGTGATCATCGATCTCATCTCCTCCCTCATCTGCTGGCATATTACAGATGCTAAAGTGTGCATCTGTTCATCTGATAAGGAGAAGGGCCCACTGACTGGAGGAGGAGGTGGCATGGATGTGGAGGGTCCAGCTGAGCTGGAGGGTATATCAGGAAAGTCCATGTGGCTATGTGGAGGAGAGTGGTGGTCAGGCTCCTGAAGTGGGATCTCAGGCTCTAGGGTTTGAGCTTTTCTCTTTGGTACCTTGACCCATGACCCATCTACCTTGTGAAACTCCATTCTTCGCATTGTGCTCTCATTATAATAGTCGGTGTTTCTCAAGGGTTTTGCAGGCTCATTTTCTGGAATGGGTACTTTGAAATGTTTGAAGAGTAGGGTAAGGATCATCCCATAAGGTATGCTAAACCTAGAATACCTATGACATGTAGCAATGTAGTTGTTGCCCAGATAGACAACCCAAGAGGGGGGGGTGAATTGGGTGTTAAAATAATTTAGATATTTAAAGCGTTGCGGATGACTAATTAAAACTATTGCAAGTTGTTTAATTAACTGCTATGTGTTGTGAGTGATAAGAGAGAAAGAAGAAGAGAGACAATCAATCACAAACACAAAGTTTTATAGTGGTTCGGAGCTAACCCTTGCTCCTACGTCCACTCCCCAAGTCTCACTTGGGAATTTCACTATAATCCCTTGGATTACAGCCGGTTGTTTTCCAAGCTCACAACCAAACTTGTTGTTTTACGAGCTCACAACGAACTCGGTCGGTTTTCCCAGGCTCACCGACTAGAACCACCCCGATTGTTTTTCCGGGATCACAATCAAACCCTTACACACGTTGGTTTTAAAAACTAGGCTCACCAACTAACCTCTATACCCTTGATTCAATCCCCCGATTGAATCAAGCAAATACAAGTTGTAAATAAAATAGACAAACAGAAAAACAAGCTTCTCAAAAGCAGATGAAAGACAATATAATCTAAAAGGAGTTTAGAAGCCCTCAAACGCTTTTAAGTTGGAGAAGAGGAATGGCTTCTTAAACTTCGGTCTCCTCTTGAATGTGTAGTCGACTTGAATGCAGGAGGAGGATTCTTTAATTGCTGGGAAGATGTAGGTGGATGCAGTTAATGCAGCTCTTCCCTCTTTTTCGTTGAAGAACAGGTTGCAGAGTTTGAATGCTTGAATACTTGGAGTGGAATGGTTGTTCTCTTCCTTGCTACAGTCCTCTGTGGCTATTTAAACCAACCCCCACGGAAACTAGCCGTTAGAGACCTTTTTCTGCCCGTTCTGCACACTCTGCATAGCCTGACAATGTGTCCGTTGGTGGGTTGGAGTCGACTCGCGCGATCAGGAGTCGACTCGGCTGTAGCGGGAGTCGACTCATACTCTTCCGGAGTCGACTCTGCAACTATTTCGAATTTGAATTAAAGTACCCTCTTCGACTGGGAGTCGACTCGTCTTGACCCAGAGTCGACTCGCCAACTTCTGGAGCTGACTTGGCTTTCTCGGAGTCGGCTCATCCCATGGAGTCCGTGGATCTATTTTTGAATTTGGTCCACTCGAGTCGACTCGACAATCCTGGGAGTCGACTTGCCGCTCAGAGCCCGAACTCCCTATCTTCTGTCTTTTGGCTCGTCCAGTCTTGGAGTCGACTCGAACTTCCTCGGAGTCGACTCGGCTCTCAGTTTCCGAAACTTGGCCTTCTGTCTTTTTGGTGTACCGCTGCCTTGGAGTCGACTCGAGCTTTCTTGGAGTCGACTCGGCTCTCAGACACAGCAAATTGGTCTTCTGTCTTCTTTGTGGTCACGGTGTCTCGGAGTCGACTCGTGTATTGCGGGAGTCGACTCGAATCTCAGAGTCCGAAAAACGCTCTCTGACTTTTTCTTTGTGTTCCTCTGAGAGTCGACTCTCACTTTCTTTGGAGTCGACTTGCCAACCATCGGAGTCGACTCGCGTTCCACTGGAGTCGACTCGAATCTCAGACTCGGAAACTGCTCTCTGACTTTTCTGCCTGTGACTCCTTGGAGTCGACTCTTACTACCCTGGAGTCGACTCGGTGAACATCGGAGTCGACTCGCGCACTTCAGGAGTCGACTCGCTGACAGGTTTTGAGTTGAAGCTTTCTGTTCGTCTGTCTGTTCTCAGTCGGAGTCGACTCGTACTTATCCGGAGTCGACTCGAGCCCGTGCCAGTGAACTTGATACGCTTGGAGTCGACTCGTGATACTCTGGAGTCGACTCGAATCTCAGACTTTGGTTCAGGCTGACTTCTTAACATATCCAAAATATTATGAACCATGTCTAGTGATACTTAGACAAGATTTTCACTGAAACACTTAATTGAATTCATTAGTAAACAAGAGATATACTCAATTGCTTTGAGCTCATCAAAATCAAATAGGGTTTCAATCAATCACTCCACAATCTCCCCCTTTTTGATGATGACAAAACATTGAGTATATGTAAAGTGAATTGCTCAATAAACAATGAAATAAAATCCATAAATGAATTCAAATGTCTGGTAATTCAATTTATCCAAGCTTGAAAGGAGTGAAACAATAAATTTCGGAGTTAAAGCTCCCCTTTTCATTTGGAATTATATAAGCCTTCATATTATGCAATCAATTGTTTGGCTTATATGTAATTAATGATTTAGCTTCCTTAAAATTCAGATTCTCCCCCTCAACATATGCAATCTACTTTGTTTTGATTCTAAGAATTTTGAATTTTAAATTTTTGGTTTTTAGAGGGAAAATCTGTCAATTTGTTCTTGAGTTGGATTCAGCTAATCTCCGAATATCCCTTGAATAGATTCTGGAGATTACTCCATTAGGAGCCCCAAAAGAGAGATAATGAGCCTCGAGGTACCAAATCCACTTAGAACAAATTTTTGTGTGTTTTAAAAGTTTTTCTTTTTATTGATTTTCATTGATTCCTTTTACATATTTTATACATATTTCTCCCCCTTTTTGTCATCGTATCAAAAAGGAGGTAAACACACACAACCAAGCATAGATCAAATGGCACAGAACTGAAGAAAATAGGGCTACTCATTGTATTGATTTGTATGTAAATACATTTGAGAATACAATAAGTAAAGCAAAACAATACATGTCAAAATAAAACACAAAAAGCAGCTATGATCTCCTCGAGTATGTAGGTCCTCCTCTCGAGGATGTATCTCCTCCTCTCGAGGATGTGGCTCCTCCTCTCGAGGATGTGGCTCCTCCTCTCAATCTACTCTGCTCCATGAGGAGGGTGACTGCATCTGTGACATGCCCGAGCTGGGTGACTGCATCTGGACCTTACCATATCTAATAGAGTACGATTCCTCCGTTCAGCTACACCATTTAGTTGTGGCGTATACGGAGGTGTCCATTCAGAGAGAATGCCCTTTTCTTTAAGATGATTTAAAAATTCACTAGAAAGGTATTCGCCTCCTCGATCAGATCGAAGGATTTTAATACACTTTCCGGTTTGTTTTTCAACCATACTTTGATACTCTTTAAACTTATCAAAGGCTTCGTATTTATGTTTCATAAGATACACAAATCCGAACCTTGATAAATCATCAGTGAATGTGATGAAGTAAGAGTATCCACCTCTAGCTGGAGTTGTCATAGGACCACATACATCTGTATGTATAAGTCCTAATAACTTACTTGCCCTTTCTCCATGTCCAGTGAATGGAGACTTGGTCATTTTTTCCATAAGACAAGATTCACAAGTTCCTAATGATTCATAATCATAAGGATCAAAGAACTCTTCTTTGTATAACTTGTTGATTCTTGATTCACTTATGTGACCAAGTCGGCAATGCCAAAGGAGGGTATTATTCACTTCCTCTCTCTTTCTTTTATTGCTTTTATTAATATGAAAGACATTGTCATTAAGTAATAAAACTAGAAGACCATTTTTCATAATGCCATTGCAAAGATGCTTATTAGAAAAATAAATAGAGCAACTATTGCCCTTTCCATTAATTTCAAAACCTTTCTTTAACAACAAAGGAATGGAAATTACATTTCTAATAATTTTGGGCATATAATAACAATCTTCTAATTGTAGGAGCTTTTCCGAAGGCAATTCCAAGTTGTAGGTTCCAACAGCTTCAGCCTGGATGGACTCTCCTCCAGCGCCATACAGCTCGAAGTCATCTTTCTTCAAAATTTTAATTTTCTGTAGTCCATGCAAAGATTTGCAAATGTGAAAACCACAGCCGGTATCCAATACCCATGAATTTGAATTTGAAGAACTTAATGACAAGTTGGCATGTAACATAAACATACCTTTTGATGCAACTCTTGCATCGGTCTTCATACTTGCAAGAAAACTCTTGCAATTCCTTTTCCAGTGGCCAGCTTTGCCGCAATGAAAACAGGTACTTGATCCGGAGTTTTTCTTTCCTTTTTTCTTTTTGATGCTACTCTTGGGGTTCAATCGTTTCTTAGAACCCTTATTTCCCGATTTCCTCATAGAGGTGCTATTTATAAGAAGGAGTGGACCTTTATCCTTCTTAATATGCCCTTCAGCTATTTTGAGCATATTTAACAGCTCGGGCAAGGAGGTGTTCAGCTTGTTCATGTGAAAGTTCACAACAAACTGAGAGAATGAATCAGGCAGTGATTGCAGGATCAAATCCTGACTGAGCTCACTATCCATAGCAAAACCTAATTGACTTAATCTGGTGATCAAGTCTATCACCATAAGAACATGGTTTTGCACTGGAGTTCCTTCATTCATTCTAGCACGGAACAACTGCTTAGATATCTCATACCTAGCAGTCCTGCTTTGTTCTCCATACAACTCTTTTAAATTGAGAAGTATGGATTGAGTGTCCATGCCTTCATGTTGCCTCTGTAATTCATTGCTCATAGAGGCAAGTATGATACATTTGACAGTCACACTGTCATTTTTCCACATCTTATGTGTGGCAACCTCCTCTTCTGTAGCATCATCCCCTAGATCTCTAAGATCAGGGGTTTCAAGTATATAGGAAATTTTCTCCTGAGTGAGTACTATCTTTAAATTCCTCAACCAGTCCACATAGTTTGGTCCGGTCAACTTGTTGGCATCTAAGATGCCTCTTAGTGAAAGTGAAGAAGCCATTTAATAATTCTACATATGCAAGAACAAAACTAATATAAGCAAACCAATCATGATGACATGTTTGCAACTAGATAAGGACTTTAATCTAATTTGTCTCCTACTATTTTTATCGAATATCATAGCCCTCTCCTATGATAAACGTGAAAATATAATTTTTCTTAGTAGGATTGAGATCCTAATTCATCATAAAAAGCCTTGTGTTTACACAACAAACTCTTACGAGTTCAAAGGTAGGAAACTCTTTCCAATTGCATCTCATGCAATTCTCAACTTTATCTTGTCCTCTTAAAATACTTATTGCCTTGTGTTAGCACAACAAACAATAATATTTTAGTTAAGTCAAACCCTTCATTTCCATATAGTCATATTCGAATAATATTGCCCTTGTGGTTGCACAACAAGGCAATATATTAAAATATGCCATAAGCATCTTAATGCACCAAGACAGTATAACATCAGTTCCCATTGCAAGTCTTGTGTTAACACAACAAACTAGCATGGATCTTGACATAATAATATCGAGGCATGAAGGAAGGCTATCAATAGTGTTATATCAATATTAAGCTTATCCATAATAGGCAATCAAACAATTGGCCAGGTAAGCAGGTGGGAGGCTCCCCTTACTCAGAGAGTAAGGTCCTAATTAAGTAACCACCTTTAGTGCTTTCCTTAGACACCAATTAGATTAATTGTTCTAGAATGGGTTAGCTCAAAGTTTTTCAACACTATGACTTAATATAATTTTTATTGAGGGCTTACTAGTCTCTAGCACATTCTTTAATTGTAACATATATTTAACATGTCTAAAATAAACTATTATGCATCATGGCTATCTCATAGCATGTATAAATCATAAGCAATTAATTAATATGCTTCAACATATTTTCATATGGAAAATTTCATATCATGATATTTTATTACATAACATATCATATATGAATCATATATTTCAGCATTTCATTAAGCATATGACATTACTATCTCATAGTAAATTAATAATCATACATCATGCATTATTATTTGATTCAACCAATTAAGGATGGCTCTGATACCACTGAAGGGTTTTAGCATGTTATAATGCGCAGCGGAAGCTAGGAATTTTAAAAATTTCTTAATAAAGTCCCTATGCATGAAACCCTTTTAAGCCTAGATCACCTTAATGATTACAATCAAATGATATAAAATAAATGCAGAATTAGTAGAATACCTCAAATGCTAATCCAAAGTGTACAATCTCCACGAGGCGTCCAAGTGTCCGCCCTCCAATGGTGATCCACACGAAAAACTTGATCAAGACTTTAGCTCCAAAGACTTTTGATCCTTAATGCAGAATTCTTCTAAAGAACTCTAATGGCTTGCTTTCCTTCCTTTCTATTTTCCTTTAGCCTTCTAAAATCACTTCTAATCCTTTTGTCCTAAAGAAGACCACCTTGTCTTGGCTTAGGACACACTAGAAGCAATGCTAGAAAGAAAGAAAATAATGTAAGAAAGAAAGAAGAGAGGAGTGGGGTGGAATTGGAATGATGAAACCCATGGAGTGCTAACCTATTTATAATATGTGTAGGGATGCATCTCCAAGGGATGCATCCCATCCACACATCCTCTCATGAAAGGGCATCATCTAAAGGGCCATATCAAATAAGAGGAGGTGCAGATCAAGTGAGGAGATGTATCAAATGATATGTCCTTTCATGTGGTGCCATATTTTGACCAAGTCAACATCACATGCTAATCACATGTCCATCATGCCTCACCTCTTGATCTTTCATGATGATGATCCAAGGGCTCCAATGCAAGGCGCTATTCACTTGACCCATTATGTCTTCATCCAATGGTGGGATTAAGATCCAATGGTCAATTATGGTAGCCATCCTCTAACCCAATCCAATTGGGTTAAACCAACTCTCCATTATGTCTTCATCCAACGGTAGATCAAGATCTAACGGTCTAGATTGAATGATTTATTAAATGTAATCCAATTAGACTCAAACCAAGCCAATTAGGTGCCAACTCTTGGCTAACCCATATTAGAATATGATCTAATCAAATTAGATCAATTAAGAATCAGATTCGAATCCAATTCGAATCAGATTCGAATCCAATTCGAATCAGATTCGAATCCAATTCGAATCAGGAGCTAAGGTTTGCAACACCTGCTAGGATGTTTATCTTGCAAACATGATCTAATCCAATTAGACCCTTGATAAGTTTCCTTGTGTGTGACCCATTGGGTTCCATACTTAGCCAGCAATAGGTGTGAGTGCGAGTTGACCCGACTTGATTAGAACTCTTCTAATCGATTTAAGTCCAAACTGCGCGAATCCAAACTTAACAATTAGAATCCTTTCTAATTGGTGATCGAATTAAACTCTTTAATTTGATCAAACCTATAAAACAAGATTGACGTCTAGCAACGTGTCATGTCTACCCGAAAAATATGAAATTTGGTAGAAATACCAAAAATACCCTTCAGTGGCAAGTTACCATGCAATTCAATCCTTTAATCAAACTGCATGCCAAATATGTATATGAGTATGAATATATGTCAAACTCAATTTCATATTCATATTTTTCTCAATCTTTTAATGATAATTCAAATAATGAAACATTAGAAACTCTTTCTAATTTTCATTCTGCTTTGATCAAAGGCTTCCTGAATTTTCATATGATTAGAATAAATAGGATGCTATCTTCTCTTACTAGAAGTGATTAATTCCTTGTTGACCTACTCATAATCTTCGTACACAATTCACCATATCCAGAAGACCTCGTACATAACTTATTGTCATGAATGAGTGTAAACCAAAATATGGGTTCATGTGCACAAGATACCATGGTGATCTCAGGTCATAGGATCAGTTGCACAACTCCCACTAAGAGAATCATCTTTTGACATGTAAGTAAGACTTCATAAGATTTCTCTTTGTAGGTCAATTCAGTGAACTCATTCCTCTAATGAGCACCCACATCTTTGTATTAGTGTCTCCACACAAATGATTGTGAGATCAATCATCCTCTGCATCGAGCATACATAAGACATGCCAGTCTTTCCGGTAATCATTGATCCCCGACTCAATGTACCAATGACTGGGAATATTTAAGATTAGGATTTTAGAATTTTAAGTCTCACTAGTATGATCTCATCATAGTCTTAAAACCATTGCCCTAATCTAAGGAGTTTATCATAAATATAATCAACAGCATATGATAAAACATAACGCCTTTATTCATATTTAAATGTCATGTACATGATTTGGACAAATCAAAAGAAAAAAAACTTTCGCAATACATATTGCGATTGGCTTGTAGAGCATCTACTCTTTCAATCTCCCACTTGCACTAAAGCCAATCGCTCTTATATTTTATCCCCATACAATCGAGGTGGCGATCGAACTGCTGTTGTGGTAGAGCTTTAGTGAACGGGTCTGCTAAGTTGTTCTTTGTGTCTACTCGTTCAATGACTATGTCTTGTCTCTCGATGATCTCTCGAACGAGGTGGAAGCGTCTTAGAATGTGCTTGGATTTGTGATGAGATCTTGGTTCCTTTGCTTGAGCAACAGCTCCAGTGTTGTCACAATAAACTGAAACTGGTCCAGCAATCTCAGGAACTACTCCCAACTCAGCGATGAACTTCTTCATCCAGACAGCTTCCTTAGCGGCTTCACTTACAGCGATGTATTCTGCCTCAGTAGTTGAGTCAGCTATAGTTTGCTGCTTGGAACTCTTCCAGCTCACTGCACCACCATTTAGGGTAAAGACATACCCTGAAGTGGACTTGCTATCATCTGGATCTGATTGAAAACTAGAATCAGAAAATCCTTCTAGTTTCAACTCAGATCCTCCATAAACTAGAAAAATATCTTTAGTCCTTCTTAAGTACTTAAGAATATTTTTCACAGCTATCCAATGATTTTCTCCTGGATCAGCCTGGAATCTGCTTGTTATGCCTAAGGCATAAGCAACATCAGGCCTAGTACATAGCATAGCATACATAATTGATCCTACTGCCGAAGCATAGGGAATAGAATTCATTCTATTCCTCTCTTCAGATGTCTTAGGAGACATCTTCTTAGAGAGACGTATGCCATGACTCATAGGTAAGTAACCTCTTTTACTTCCTTCCATGCTGAATCTTTTCAGCACACGATCTATGTACTTAGACTGGGACAAGCCTAGCATCCTTTTAGATCTATCCCTATAGATCTTTATACCAAGTATATAGGATGCTTCTCCCAAGTCTTTCATGGAAAAGCTTTTTGATAGCCAAGTCTTGACCGATTGTAACATTGGAATATCATTTCCAATGATTAGTATGTCATCTACATACAATATTAAGAAGACAACGGCACTCCCACTAGTCTTCTTGTACACACATGGTTCATCCACATTTTTGATAAAACCAAACTCTTTGACTGTTGTATCAAAACGGATGTTCCAACTCCTCGATGCTTGCTTTAATCCATATATGGATCTCTTAAGCTTGCATACTTGATTTGCTCTCCCACTTGAGACAAATCCTTCTGGCTGTGTCATGTAAACCTCTTCCTCAAGATAACCATTAAGGAAGGCGGTTTTGACATCCATCTGCCAAATTTCATAATCATAGTATGCAGCTATTGTAAGCAAAATCCGAATAGATTTAAGCATGGCAACTGGTGAAAAAGTTTCATCATAGTCAATTCCTTACTTTTGCCTGAAACCTTTTGCCACCAATCTAGCCTTGTAGGTTTCTACTTGGCCATCTGCTCCAATCTTCTTCTTATAGACCCATTTGCAACCTATAGGGTTTACACCTTCTGGTGCATCAACCAAAGTCCATACTTGGTTGGTATACATAGAGTCTATTTCGGATTTCATAGCTTCTAACCATTTGTTAGAGTCATTACTCATGATAGCTTCCGAATAGGTCAGAGGATCATCATTTTCGACGATGTGGGCTTCATCATTCTCAATGATAAACCCATACCTCTTAGGTGCATTTCGCACTCTATCTGACCTTTGGAGAGGAGATGTGTGTTGTGGTTGTACTTCATCAATGGGTACATCTGGTTGAAGAATTTCTTGTGTTTCTATTTGTAGGTCTTGAACTTCATTAAGTTCAATTCTTCTTTCACTGCCCTTTTCTAAGATAAACTCTTTTTCTAAGAAAGTGGCATGCCTACTAACAAATACCTTTTGTTCAGTAGGGTGATAGAAGAGATATCCAATACTTTCTTTGGAATAACCTATAAATGTACATTTATCTGATCTAGCACTTAGCTTATGTCCAAAATTTCTTTTGACATATGCTTGGCAGCCCCATATTTTAAAATATTTAAGATTGGGCTTTCTACCTCTCCATATCTCATATGGAGTACTAGATACAGATTTTGAAGGTATCCTGTTTAGCACATATGTAGCAGTTTCTAAGGCATAACCCCAGAAGGAAATAGGAAGATCTGTAAAGCACATCATGGACCTTACCATATCTAATAGAGTACGATTCCTCCGTTCAGCTACACCATTTAGTTGTGGCGTATACGGAGGTGTCCATTCAGAGAGAATGCCCTTTTCTTTAAGATGATTTAAAAATTCACTAGAAAGGTATTCGCCTCCTCGATCAGATCGAAGGATTTTAATACACTTTCCGGTTTGTTTTTCAACCATACTTTGATACTCTTTAAACTTATCAAAGGCTTCGTATTTATGTTTCATAAGATACACAAATCCGAACCTTGATAAATCATCAGTGAATGTGATGAAGTAAGAGTATCCACCTCTAGCTGGAGTTGTCATAGGACCACATACATCTGTATGTATAAGTCCTAATAACTTACTTGCCCTTTCTCCATGTCCAGTGAATGGAGACTTGGTCATTTTTCCCATAAGACAAGATTCACAAGTTCCTAATGATTCATAATCATAAGGATCAAAGAACTCTTCTTTGTATAACTTGTTGATTCTTGATTCACTTATGTGACCAAGTCGGCAATGCCAAAGGAGGGTATTATTCACTTCCTCTCTCTTTCTTTTATTGCTTTTATTAATATGAAAGACATTGTCATTAAGTAATAAAACTAGAAGACCATTTTTCATAATGCCATTGCAAAGATGCTTATTAGAAAAATAAATAGAGCAACCATTGCCCTTTCCATTAATTTCAAAACCTTTCTTTAACAACAAAGGAATGGAAATTACATTTCTAATAATTTTGGGCATATAATAACAATCTTCTAATTGTAGGAGCTTTCCCGAAGGCAATTCCAAGTTGTAGGTTCCAACAGCTTCAGCCTGGATGGACTCTCCTCCAGCGCCATACAGCTCGAAGTCATCTTTCTTCAAAATTTTAATTTTCTGTAGTCCATGCAAAGATTTGCAAATGTGAAAACCACAGCCGGTATCCAATACCCATGAATTTGAATTTGAAGAACTTAATGACAAGTTGGCATGTAACATAAACATACCTTTTGATGCAACTCTTGCATCGGTCTTCATACTTGCAAGAAAACTCTTGCAATTCCTTTTCCAGTGGCCAGCTTTGCCGCAATGAAAACAGGTACTTGATCCGGAGTTTTTCTTTCCTTTTTTCTTTTTGATGCTACTCTTGGGGTTCAATCGTTTCTTAGAACCCTTATTTCCCGATTTCCTCATAGAGGTGCTATTTATAAGAAGAAGTGGACCTTTATCCTTCTTAATATGCCCTTCAGCTGTTTTGAGCATATTTAACAGCTCGGGCAAGGAGGTGTTCAGCTTGTTCATGTGAAAGTTCACAACAAACTGAGAGAATGAATCAGGCAGTGATTGCAGGATCAAATCCTGACTGAGCTCACTATCCATAGCAAAACCTAATTGACTTAATCTGGTGATCAAGTCTATAACCATAAGAACATGGTTTTGCACTGGAGTTCCTTCATTCATTCTAGCACGGAACAACTGCTTAGATATCTCATACCTAGCAGTCCTGCTTTGTTCTCCATACAACTCTTTTAAATTGAGAAGTATGGATTGAGTGTCCATGCCTTCATGTTGCCTCTGTAATTCATTGCTCATAGAGGCAAGTATGATACATTTGACAGTCACACTGTCATTTTTCCACATCTTATGTGTGGCAACCTCCTCTTCTGTAGCATCATCCCCTAGATCTCTAAGATCAGGGGTTTCAAGTATATAGGAAATTTTCTCCTGAGTGAGTACTATCTTTAAATTCCTCAACCAGTCCACATAGTTTGGTCCGGTCAACTTGTTGGCATCTAAGATGCCTCTTAGTGAAAGTGAAGAAGCCATTTAATAATTCTACATATGCAAGAACAAAACTAATATAAGCAAACCAATCATGATGACATGTTTGCAACTAGATAAGGACTTTAATCTAATTTGTCTCCTACTATTTTTATCGAATATCATAGCCCTCTCCTATGATAAACGTGAAAATATAATTTTTCTTAGTAGGATTGAGATCCTAATTCATCATAAAAAGCCTTGTGTTTACACAACAAACTCTTACGAGTTCAAAGGTAGGAAACTCTTTCCAATTGCATCTCATGCAATTCTCAACTTTATCTTGTCCTCTTAAAATACTTATTGCCTTGTGTTAGCACAACAAACAATAATATTTTAGTTAAGTCAAACCCTTCATTTCCATATAGTCATATTCGAATAATATTGCCCTTGTGGTTGCACAACAAGGCAATATATTAAAATATGCCATAAGCATCTTAATGCACCAAGACAGTATAACATCAGTTCCCATTGCAAGTCTTGTGTTAATACAACAAACTAGCATGGATCTTGACATAATAATATCGAGGCATGAAGGAAGGCTATCAATAGTGTTATATCAATATTAAGCTTATCCATAATAGGCAATCAAACAATTGGCCAGGTAAGCAGGTGGGAGGCTCCCCTTACTCAGAGAGTAAGGTCCTAATTAAGTAACCACCTTTAGTGCTTTCCTTAGACACCAATTAGATTAATTGTTCTAGAATGGGTTAGCTCAAAGTTTTTCAACACTATGACTTAATATAATTTTTATTGAGGGCTTACTAGTCTCTAGCACATTCTTTAATTGTAACATATATTTAACATGTCTAAAATAAACTATTATGCATCATGGCTATCTCATAGCATGTATAAATCATAAGCAATTAATTAATATGCTTCAACATATTTTCATATGGAAAATTTCATATCATGATATTTTATTACATAACATATCATATATGAATCATATATTTCAGCATTTCATTAAGCATATGACATTACTATCTCATAGTAAATTAATAATCATACATCATGCATTATTATTTGATTCAACCAATTAAGGATGGCTCTGATACCACTGAAGGGTTTTAGCATGTTATAATGCGCAGCGGAAGCTAGGAATTTTAAAAATTTCTTAATAAAGTCTCTATGTATGAAACCCTTTTAAGCCTAGATCACCTTAATGATTACAATCAAATGATATAAAATAAATGCAGAATTAGTAGAATACCTCAAATGCTAATCCAAAGTGTACAATCTCCACGAGGCGTCCAAGTGTCCGCCCTCCAATGGTGATCCACACGAAAAACTTGATCAAGACTTTAGCTCCAAAGACTTTTGATCCTTAATGCAGAATTCTTCTAAAGAACTCTAATGGCTTGCTTTCCTTCCTTTCTATTTTCCTTTAGCCTTCTAAAATCACTTCTAATCCTTTTGTCCTAAAGAAGACCACCTTGTCTTGGCTTAGGACACACTAGAAGCAATGCTAGAAAGAAAGAAAATAATGTAAGAAAGAAAGAAGAGAGGAGTGGGGTGGAATTGGAATGATGAAACCCATGGAGTGCTAACCTATTTATAATAGGTGTAGGGATGCATCTCCAAGGGATGCATCCCATCCACACATCCTCTCATGAAAGGGCATCATCTAAAGGGCCATATCAAATAAGAGGAGGTGCAGATCAAGTGAGGAGATGTATCAAATGATATGTCCTTTCATGTGGTGCCATATTTTGACCAAGTCAACATCACATGCTAATCACATGTCCATCATGCCTCACCTCTTGATCTTTCATGATGATGATCCAAGGGCTCCAATACAAGGCGCTATTCACTTGACCCATTATGTCTTCATCCAATGGTGGGATTAAGATCCAATGGTCAATTATGGTAGCCATCCTCTAACCCAATCCAATTGGGTTAAACCAACTCTCCATTATGTCTTCATCCAACGGTAGATCAAGATCTAACGGTCTAGATTGAATGATTTATTAAATGTAATCCAATTAGACTCAAACCAAGCCAATTAGGTGCCAACTCTTGGCTAACCCATATTAGAATATGATCTAATCAAATTAGATCAATTAAGAATCAGATTCGAATCCAATTCGAATCAGATTCGAATCCAATTCGAATCAGATTCGAATCCAATTCGAATCAGATTCGAATCCAATTCGAATCAGGAGCTAAGGTTTGCAACACCTGCTAGGATGTTTATCTTGCAAACATGATCTAATCCAATTAGACCCTTGATAAGTTTTCTTGTGTGTGACCCATTGGGTTCCATACTTAGCCAGCAATAGGTGTGAGTGCGAGTTGACCCAACTTGATTAGAACTCTTCTAATCGATTTAAGTCCAAACTGCGCGAACCCGAACTTAACAATTAGAATCCTTTCTAATTGGTGATCGAATTAAACTCTTTAATTTGATCAAACCTATAAAACAAGATTGACGTCTAGCAACGTGTCATGTCTACCCGAAAAATATGAAATTTGGTAGAAATACCAAAAATACCCTTCAGTGGCAAGTTACCATGCAATTCAATCCTTTAATCAAACTGCATGCCAAATATGTATATGAGTATGAATATATGTCAAACTCAATTTCATATTCATATTTTTCTCAATCTTTTAATGATAATTCAAATAATGAAACATTAGAAACTCTTTCTAATTTTCATTCTGCTTTGATCAAAGGCTTCCTGAATTTTTATATGATTAGAATAAATAGGATGCTATCTTCTCTTACTAGAAGTGATTAATTCCTTGTTGACCTACTCATAATCTTCGTACACAATTCACCATATCCAGAAGACCTCGTACATAACTTATTGTCATGAATGAGTGTAAACCAAAATATGGGTTCATGTGCACAAGATACCATGGTGATCTCAGGTCATAGGATCAGTTGCACAACTCCCACTAAGAGAATCATCTTTTGACATGTAAGTAAGACTTCATAAGATTTCTCTTTGTAGGTCAATTCAGTGAACTCATTCCTCTAATGAGCACCCACATCTTTGTATTAGTGTCTCCACACAAATGATTGTGAGATCAATCATCCTCTGCATCGAGCATGCATAAGACATGCCAGTCTTTCCGGTAATCATTGATCCCCGACTCAATGTACCAATGACTGGAAATATTTAAGATTAGGATTTTAGGATTTTAAGTCTCACTAGTATGATCTCATCATAGTCTTAAAACCATTGCCCTAATCTAAGGAGTTTATCATAAATATAATCAACAGCATATGATAAAACATAACGCCTTTATTCGTATTTAAATGTCATGTACATGATTTGGACAAATCAAAAGAAAAAAAACTTTCGCAATACATATTGTGATTGGCTTGTAGAGCATCTACTCTTTCACTAGGAACATGACCCATGTGTACCTAGAATAATCATCTACAATAACTAGACCATATTTATTTCCACCTAGGCTTATTGTTCTAGTTGGTCCGAATAGGTCCATGTGTAGTAATTCTAGAGGTCTAGAAGTAGAGACACATTTTATGGATTTAAATGAGTTCCTAGATTGTTTGCCAAATTGACATGCTTCACATATTTTATTCTTTTCAAATTTTAATTTTGGCAAACCTATCACGGAATCTCTTTTAACTAGTTTAGTTATTGTGTCCATGCTTGCATGACCTAACTTACGGTGCCATAACCAACTAGCATCATTATCTTTAGTTTCATTAACAACTAAGCATTGGTTATGTTTTGTAAGATCTTCAAGGTCTACAACATATACATTTCTACGTCTAATTCCTTTAAAAACTAAACTATTGTCATTAGGGTTTGTTATAATGCATAGTGATGGTTTAAACATAACATCATACCCTTTATCACATAATTGACTAATGCTTAATAAGTTATGCTTAAGACCATCTACATATCTAACATTATCAATAAAAGTAGAAGGGGTGATTTGAACTTTACCAATACCAATGATGTGACCTTGGTTGTTGTCTCCAAAAGTCACAGCACCTCCCTTCTTAGCTTCAAGGGTGAAAAATTGATCCTTATCACCCGTCATGTGCCTTGAGCAGCCACTATCCAAATACCAGCAGTTTTTGTTGACCTTGGCTGCAAGACACTCCTACACAAGCAAATCATGTCATCTTAGGTACCCAAGTTTTCTTGGGTCCTTCATGGTTAGTCAAGTTGGTTCCTTTTGGAACCCATACCCTTTTAATTTTCCTTTTTGTTTTACCTTTCCTAAAATTACACACATTTGCTTTATGACCTATAGTTCCACAACAAAAGCAGGTTATTTTCTTAGTTTTACTTTCTCCAGCTTTAACAAAGAAGTTACTAAGGAGTTTTTGTTTATTTCTTGGTTTATATCCTAAACCCGCTTTATTAAATACTGCTCGTTGACTATTTAGTATCATATTCAATTTTTCTGAGCTATATGTAAATTTTTCAACTAAGGGTTTGTATTTTTCTAGTTCTTGAGTTAGTATTTGTTTTTCTGCTTTTAGTTCATTTAGTTCTTTTGTGAAATCCTTATTTAAGATTTGTTTATGTTTTTTAAGTTCTGAAAATTCCTTAGTTAGTTTTTCATTATCTTTAGTTAAGGTATTAGTCTTTTGAGTTAAAAGTTGGTTGCTTGTCTTAAGTTCTATATTTTCTTTGGTGATTAAATCCTTATCCTTAACTAATTTATCGTATTTATGTTGGTATGATTGATTAGCTATTTTTAGTTCTTTATTCTTAAGATTTATGGTCTTATATTCTATCATTAAATCATTAAATGCATCATAAAGTTCATCAAATGTAAAATCAAAATGTGTTTCGGAAGTTACCTCATTTTCATTGGCCATGAAGCACAAATTGGCCTTTTCTTCTTGTTCTTCATCCGATGATGAAGATGATGTGTCGGAGTCCGATAGGGTGGTGACAAGGGCTTTCTTCTTCTTCTTGTACTTGCTGCCCTTCTTTAGTAAGGGACACTCAGCTCTGATGTGTCCCGGCTTTTTGCACTCATAGCACTCAATCCCCTCATTTTCCCTTTCCTTACCCTTATCCTTTCGATAGGAATTTGAGGGGCCTCTCCTTTGATGATAAGCCTTCTTGTGGTTGATGAATTTCTTGAACTTGCGCACAAGAAGTGCCTCACCATCATCTTCCTCATGTTCTTCTTCTTCACTGCTGCTGCTGCAAGATAAGTCCTTGTTAGATGAAGTAGATTTTAGAGCTATTACCTTTTTCTTATGGGAGGACTCTTCCTCGTTGTGTTGCTTCATGGTTAGCTCGTGCGTCATTAGGGATCCAAGAAGCTCCTCAAGTGGTAACTTGTTCAGGTCCTTGGCTTCTTGGATTGCCGTCACTTTAGCTTTCCACGACCTTGGTAGACACCGTAGGATTTTTCTGACAAGCTCACTGTTAGTATAGTTCTTGCCAAGGCTTTTTAGGCCATTGACAATGTCAGTAAACCTAGTGAACATGCATGTAATTGTTTCATTAGAATCCATTTTAAATAGTTCATATTTATGAACCAAAATATTTATTTTGGATTCTTTGACTTGATTTGTGCCCTCATGGGTCACTTCAAGTCTGTCCCAAATCTCTTTTGCAGAATTGCAAGTAGAGACTCGATTGAATTCATTTCTATCTAAGGCACAGTAAAGCACATTCATAGCTTTAGAATTAAGTTGTGCCTTTCTCATGTCATGCTCATCCCAATCCTTTTCTAGTTTGGGTACCGTGACACCCTCTACATATATGGATGGGATGTATGGGCCATTTACTATAATGGTCCACATCTCATAGTCTTGGGCTTGGATGAATATTCTCATCCTAGCCTTCCAATATGAGTAGTCGGATCCATTAAAGAATGGGGGTCTTTGGGTGGACTGACCCTCAATGTGGGAAGATCCAAATGGGGTTGTCATTTCGATCTTTTACTCTTGGGTGGAAGAGTTTAGGCTCTGATACCACTTGTTGCCCAGATAGACAACCCAAGAGGGGGGGTGAATTGGGTGTTAAAATAATTTAGATATTTAAAGCGTTGCGGATGACTAATTAAAACTATTGCAAGTTGTTTAATTAACTGCTATGTGCTGTGAGTGATAAGAGAGAAAGAAGAAGAGAGACAATCAATCACAAACACAAAGTTTTATAGTGGTTCGGAGCTAACCCTTGCTCCTACGTCCACTCCCCAAGTCTCACTTGGGAATTTCACTATAATCCCTTGGATTACAGCCGGTTGTTTTTCAAGCTCACAACCAAACTTGTTGTTTTACGAGCTCACAACGAACTCGGTCGGTTTTCCCAGGCTCACCGACTAGAACCACCCCGATTGTTTTCCCGGGATCACAATCAAACCCTTACACACGTTGGTTTTAAAAACTAGGCTCACCAACTAACCTCTATACCCTTGATTCAATCCCCCGATTGAATCAAGCAAATACAAGTTGTAAATAAAATAGACAAACAGAAAAACAAGCTTCTCAAAAGCAGATGAAAGACAATATAATCTAAAAGGAGTTTAGAAGCCCTCAAACGCTTTTAAGTTGGAGAAGAGGAATGGCTTCTTAAACTTCGGTCTCCTCTTGAATGTGTAGTCGACTTGAATGCAGGAGGAGGATTCTTTAATTGCTGGGAAGATGTAGGTGGACGCAGTTAATGCAGCTCTTCCCTCTTTTTCGTTGAAGAACAGGTTGCAGAGTTTGAATGCTTGAATACTTGGAGTGGAATGGTTGTTCTCTTCCTTGCTACAGTCCTCTGTGGCTATTTAAACCAACCCCCACGGAAACTAGCCGTTAGAGACCTTTTTCTGCCCGTTCTGCACACTCTGCACAGCCTGACAATGTGTCCGTTGGTGGGTTGGAGTCGACTCGCGCGATCAGGAGTCGACTCGGCTGTAGCGGGAGTCGAGTCATACTCTTCCGGAGTCGACTCTGCAACTATTTCGAATTTGAATTAAAGTACCCTCTTCGACTGGGAGTCGACTCGTCTTGACCCGGAGTCGACTCGCCAACTTCTGGAGCTGACTTGGCTTTCTCGGAGTCGGCTCATCCCATGGAGTCCGTGGATCTATTTTTGAATTTGGTCCACTCGAGTCGACTCGACAATCCTGGGAGTCGACTCGCCGCTCAGAGCCCGAACTCCCTATCTTCTGTCTTTTGGCTCGTCCAGTCTTGGAGTCGACTCGAACTTCCTCGGAGTCGACTCGGCTCTCAGTTTCCGAAACTTGGCCTTCTGTCTTTTTGGTGTACCGCTGCCTTGGAGTCGACTCGAGCTTTCTTGGAGTCGACTCGGCTCTCAGACACAGCAAATTGGTCTTCTGTCTTCTTTGTGGTCACGGTGTCTCGGAGTCGACTCGTGTATTGCGGGAGTCGACTCGAATCTCAGAGTCCGAAAAACGCTCTCTGACTTTTTCTTTGTGTTCCTCTGAGAGTCGACTCTCACTTTCTTTGGAGTCGACTTGCCAACCATCGGAGTCGACTCGCGTTCCACTAGAGTCGACTCGAATCTCAGACCCGGAAACTGCTCTCTGACTTTTCTGCCTGTGACTCCTTGGAGTCGACTCTTACTACCCTGGAGTCGACTCGGTGAACATCGGAGTCGACTCGCTGACAGGTTTTGAGTTGAAGCTTTCTGTTCGTCTGTCTGTTCTCAGTCGGAGTCGACTCGTACTTATCCGGAGTCGACTCGAGCCCGTGCCAGTGAACTTGATACGCTTGGAGTCGACTCGTGATACTCTGGAGTCGACTCGAATCTCAGACTTTGGTTCAGGCTGACTTCTTAACTTATCCAAAATATTATGAACCATGTCTAGTGATACTTAGACAAGATTTTCACTGAAACACTTAATTGAATTCATTAGTAAACAAGAGATATACTCAATTACTTTGAGCTCATCAAAATCAAATAGGGTTTCAATCAATCACTCCACAGTAGTTCAACATAAGTCTAGGGAGGTTTAGGGGAATCCCTAGTAGGATGTGGTGCATGATAACTAGGTCTCGCTCCGAAACAAAATCGAAGCGGCCGGTTTTAGGAAATAAGACTCGGTTGACAATACTCAAAAGGAGTCTCATTTCGGCATTCAGGTCTTGGGAGTTAACCACATCGAGAGGGCCGCAGTCCTCTTGATGCAGGAGCACGAGCCCAAATCATAATGGATGTACGTCGAGTTTGGATTCTTGCTTGGGAGTGCCCGAAAACACATTGGGTTCATAATTTCTAGCATTTAATTGGATTGAGTCTATTCTATTTTGGTCACATTGAGTCCTTTTATTTTGGGTTTACTTGAGTTCTTATTTTGGGTTTGCAATTTGCTGATTTATGTTTGTAATTGAATGCCAAGTGGCATCAAAAGAGTCCATGTTATGCAAGGATTGAGTCAAGTCATATTGGGTCATATGTGGAGAATTTAGTTTAGTCGTATGAGTGAAATTGAGTCCTTATGCGAGAGGATTGAGTCCATGTGTTTAAGATTGAGTCCTTATGATTGAGTGCCATTAAGAAGGATTCCTAATGCCGTGAAGATCATCATTCATCACGTGGAGAAGTTCAACCATGAAGATCTCTCACATGTGGAAGAAATTCAGAGTTCAGATCCAGTTGAAATCCGTGACAGATTGAACATCATATGGTATTTTGAAGATTTCGAGAGCTACAGAAGTCTGATTAAGTTGATTCAAATTTTGTTGGAAAGTAGACATCCGTAGCTTTCCAATGACTATAAGAACATAAAATTTGGAGATCAGATGACATTTGAGGAGTCTCCCGAACTTCATGCTGATGTTGGTACTCGAGAAGGTGTTTGAGTAATGGTGCGGTTGGGGTTTCCTGCTCCTAATCTCCAACCCACACACCATGAAGGGTTGACACTTGTCCAACCTTTAGTTGGCAAGTTGTTTAGGAAGTTTATCATTAGATTTGAATTTTAAAAAATGTCCTTATCTGATTTTGAGTCCAAGTAAATCTGTTTGTAACTTCCAACCTCTTTCTCTTTATAAGAGGAGGTTTCGATGAATGAAATGATATCAAATTTATTTGAAAAAAAAATTCTAGAGATTTGTGAGAGAGAGACCACGAAAAGAAGGGCTCTTTTCCAGCCATTGGTGAGACACCATTGGAGAGAAGAAGATAAAGGTGAGACGCCCCAACCTTCTCCTCAAATTCTAGGAACCTAGGGTGTGAGACTCAACCTAGTTTCTTTAGTTATCCTTTAGAAATAAATTCCAAAAAAAAAAAAAAATATACTCCATTGTTCCCTCACGTCCACAAGAGCTTCCAACCTTCATATTCTTTAGAAAAATCTACGTTCATATAGCCAACATATTGATCATCAAATTGGGTTCATACTAGTTCCTTTTGGTGTACTGATTGTGCCCTAGTTCTTCCATCACCAACCTATTAGAAATCCTGATTAAATTCAAGTAAAGTTTCTTCCATCCTCTTTAATACTTCATCCCTTTCAGAATCCATCTAATACTCAAAAAAAAACAAACTCTCAAGCCATCAGACCTTATATTGATCAATCCAATTGGTTCGAATTGATTCCTCTCAACGAATCCAATTGCAATCTAGAACCGCCCAACGCCAACCTTTCTTTGGAGCCAATTGCTGCCAATTCAAATCAATTTTTCCAACCCATCCTCTTTCTTCTTCCTTCCACCACAAAGAACCCTAGCCTCCATTGCCATTGCTTAGAAAAAAAAAAGGAGAAGAAAGATTCAGCCATCCTCAAAGAAGAAAAAAAATCTGCAGCCCACCCCGATTGCGTCAATTGGTATCAGAGCGAATCGATCCACAGGAGTACTAGAAGAAGATCTTCCCTCAGGAGGTAACATCCATATCTTGAACATTCAGATCTGATTTTTTGGTGTGTTGGGTAGATCTGATTGATTCATAGAAGTTAAAGGGAATTAAAATTCAGCATCTTATACTTGTTTGGAATCATACAGAAATTTCTGCAGTAATAATTCTTGTTTGAGTTTGGTTTGGGGTATTTTAATTTTTGTTCTTCATCTTTGTAAACCCCATACCGTGGAAGAGTTGGAGGTTGAATGAGTGGTGTAAAAAGAAAAAAATATATATCTGAAGTGGGTCAGATCATCGCTTGGGTGACGACCACTGGGGGTTAGAGTTTGAGAAAGAAGCCATAAGGAGGGTCGGTTCATCCCTTAGGTGACGGCCAAAGGGTTTTTATTATCTCTGATTTTGTTGCTGATTCTATTGCACCATCATGAGTACAAGATGTCGCTATCCCTACTATGAAGATCGACATTATCCCTACAATGTCGATCGATGTCGTTCCTACTACGATGATCGTTGCCATCCCTACAATGATGATCAACAACGAGAAGTAGAAGAGATGGATCGTACGGAGGCACGACTACGACATCGTCGCCAACAAGATAAGAAGCTGGCTGAAGTCCTCCATCGAATGGATTTTATACGGCAAAAGGAGGAGGCATACCAACTCGCGCTTCGTATGGAGTCACAGCAGCGACAACGATGCCCTGCACAAACACCGATCGTGCGACGGCCTCTAGAACGCAGTAGCCAAGGAGTCCCTTTTCCTCAAGGTAACGCCCCTACTTTCAGATCTAAAACCTCTTTTAATCGAAGTGCTTATCAAGAAAGAGGTGCTTTACGGGCCAATGAAAGGGGTAAAGGATGTATGCCCCAATCCATGCTGCAAGAAAGTAACTCTACAGATTGCTACAAGTGCGGCGGTCGAGGCCATTCCGCCGTTGTTTGCCCCACCAGAGACCAACGTTCCACGTTGGTATGTGAGGAGGACAAGATCATAGAGCCTTCTGAAGTTCCTCCTTCTCCTCAGCCCACTGTTGATGAAGAAAATGAAGGAGACGAAGAAGAAACCCCTACGGATGAAACCCTACTCGCATCAGTTGCCAAGGGTGCTAGTTCTGAAATTTCAGAAGTTGTTCCTCCTGATTTCAAGTCCATATTGGATGATTCCTCTAATATAACCCTTGAGAGTCTTTCCAAGAATCTTCCACTGATGAGAGACAACCAGCGCACCATAGATTTGGTGCCCAGATCAAGCTTGCCGAACCTTCCTGCATGCTGGTTGAACCCAAAAGAACACGAGGATTCTCGTCGCCAAGTCCTGAAGCATGGGCCGCATGCAGAAGATTTTATTGCTGATGCCCTCAGTCAAAATTCATATGTTCTAACTCTTTTGAATGTTGAGGTAATGGGGTTTGCCAATCTAAAATTTTTGTACCCCTCTGAAGTATATTTTCAGCCCATATATGCAGAAGTTTCAGCAGTGGATCAGTGGCAGCATTCAGAATTTTTGACCCATGATTGCTTTCTTTTATGTGTCCCGGAGACCTCACTTGGTGATCATATTGTTCGAGAGGTCCATGGCGGAGACCTTGGTGGTCACTTTGGCTACGTCAAAACAGTCACCATGGTGGAGGATAAGTTCTATTTGCCGACCCTACGCAAGGAAGCAAACTTTGTGTTGATGTGGTTGAGTGTTGAATGCAGAAATTTTCAGAAGCTTCAACCTTGCCAAGTCGAATTCTTCAAGGTGCTGAAGTGGATGGGACCCAAGGCCTTTGTGCTCGAGTTACCAGATGATTTGCAGGTTAGCCCCATCTTCTATGTTGAAGAGTTGCAGCCCTATGATGCTCACTATGTTGAAGATGAAGACATCCCATCTGTACCATCTTCACTTCTTCGACGATCAGCCCCGACGGACATCATTGAGGACATCCTAGTTGTTCAGATAGTGTCCACCCATCGAGGAGGATATCAGAAGTTTTTCATTGGAGGACCGACTAAATTCAGATCGCTCATGATTAAAGATGGAGGAAGTCCAACAGCTGAACCCAAACTTCTACAAGCTCTATCAATTGTGAAACTCGACGGAGTCGAGTCTTTTTTCCAGATGGGGGGAATTGATGCAGGAGCACGAGCCCAAATCATAATGGATGTACGTCGAGTTTGGATTCTTGCTTGGGAGTGCCCGAAAACACATTGGGTTCATAATTTCTAGCATTTAATTGGATTGAGTCTATTCTATTTTGGTCACATTGAGTCCTTTTATTTTGGGTTTACTTGAGTTCTTATTTTGGGTTTGCAATTTGCTGATTTATGTTTGTAATTGAATGCCAAGTGGCATCAAAAGAGTCCATGTTATGCAAGGATTGAGTCAAGTCATATTGGGTCATATGTGGAGAATTTAGTTTAGTCGTATGAGTGAAATTGAGTCCTTATGCGAGAGGATTGAGTCCATGTGTTTAAGATTGAGTCCTTATGATTGAGTGCCATTAAGAAGGATTCCTAATGCCGTGAAGATCATCATTCATCACGTGGAGAAGTTCAACCATGAAGATCTCTCACATGTGGAAGAAATTCAGAGTTCAGATCCAGTTGAAATCCGTGACAGATTGAACATCATATGGTATTTTGAAGATTTCGAGAGCTACAGAAGTCTGATTAAGTTGATTCAAATTTTGTTGGAAAGTAGACATCCGTAGCTTTCCAATGACTATAAGAACATAAAATTTGGAGATCAGATGACATTTGAGGAGTCTCCCGAACTTCATGCTGATGTTGGTACTCGAGAAGGTGTTTGAGTAATGGTGCGGTTGGGGTTTCCTGCTCCTAATCTCCAACCCACACACCATGAAGGGTTGACACTTGTCCAACCTTTAGTTGGCAAGTTGTTTAGGAAGTTTATCATTAGATTTGAATTTTAAAAAATGTCCTTATCTGATTTTGAGTCCAAGTAAATCTGTTTGTAACTTCCAACCTCTTTCTCTTTATAAGAGGAGGTTTCGATGAATGAAATGATATCAAATTTATTTGAAAAAAATTCTAGAGATTGGTGAGAGAGAGACCACGAAAAGAAGGGCTCTTTTCCAGCCATTGGTGAGACACCATTGGAGAGAAGAAGATAAAGGTGAGACGCCCCAACCTTCTCCTCAAATTCTAGGAACCTAGGGTGTGAGACTCAACCTAGTTTCCTTAGTTATCCTTTAGAAATAAAATCCAAAAAAAAAAAAAAATATACTCCATTGTTCCCTCACGTCCACAAGAGCTTCCAACCTTCATATTCTTCAGAAAAATCTACGTTCATATAGCCAACATATTGATCATCAAATTGGGTTCATACTAGTTCCTTTTGGTGTACTGATTGTGCCCTAGTTCTTCCATCACCAACCTATTAGAAATCCTGATTAAATTCAAGTAAAGTTTCTTCCATCCTCTTTAATACTTCATCCCTTTCAGAATCCATCTAATACTCAAAAAAAAAACAAACTCTCAAGCCATCAGACCTTATATTGATCAATCCAATTGGTTCGAATTGATTCCTCTCAACGAATCCAATTGCAATCTAGAACCGCCCAACGCCAACCTTTCTTTGGAGCCAATTGCTGCCAATTCAAATCAATTTTTCCAACCCATCCTCTTTCTTCTTCCTTCCACCACAAAGAACCCTAGCCTCCATTGCCATTGCTTAGAAAAAAAAAAGGAGAAGAAAGATTCAGCCATCCTCAAAGAAGAAAAAAAATCTGCAGCCCACCCCGATTGCGTCACCTCTCGTCCTAAAAGCAAGTTTAGGGCTATTTCCCTTTGGGGATGTGAGGTCGGAGCCTCACCGTCTTTAGGAATTTGCAAGACACTAGATAGGACATCCTCATTAATTTCTACCAATGTCCCCCGGACATATGCAGTGTACCCTAAGTCCCCTAAGGCCATATTGCTAAATAGTTCTCTAACTAGGCCGGGGTAGGTCGATGTATTGAGGGTACAAAGGTGTTCCCAACCTTGGGCACGGAGTCTCTCTCCAATAGAGAACCCCTCACTATCTGGAAAATGAAAATCTATGTACCTTCCAGTGGTTACTGTGCGATTCGCACAGGAAATGGTCGCGGTTGGCGGAGCAACCAGAGGAGACGGCGCGGAAGGCTCTTCCCTCCATTCCTCACCGTCGGTCGCTGCCCTAGGACGCCTCCCACCAGTCCTCCTAGCTCTTTTAGGTGCCATTGAATGGAAAACCTAGGGAAATGAGGAGAAAGAGGCTAGGGTTTGTGTTGGAGAGAAAATGGAGGCTGGGGTTTTTGTTTTTGTCGGGGATGAAAGGGATAGCTCGGATCGGCTCGAGCTGTTTCGACCTATTTTAAAAACCCTCGTTCGGTCCCCGAAACGTCTCCGCGACTAAGGCGAGACGTCTCGCCGGGGGGACGTCTCTGCGATTTGCCAGAGACGTCTCCGGCACTGAAAAATTTCAGACTGATTTTTATCTTTTCCCAATTTGTTTCATTTAATCACACTAATCAATATGATTTCTTTTGGTGAATACAGAATGAGTTTGTTTGTGATCCTCCCCCTTAATAATACATCCTATAGAGGTTTGATAATGATTTTTGAATTATTAATGTTGAAATGAGGAATGTTTGACCAAATTTCGAATACCTATGAAATAAGCTCTGAAAATATCTCCATGAAGAGTCCAAGGGAGGGTAACCATCCTCCGGAAAGTCAAACAGTTCGTCATTTAGCTTAGATGGATTCATGCTTTCACTTATGTTGACCTTGAGGTGGATTACTAGCTTGAGTAGCAAAGCATTGCAATACAAGTTGAATTTATTTGCTAGGATCATACAAGCTCAAAGCATTCCTTAAGAAGTTGAACCTATCTTTACAAAGGGGCTTTGTAAAGATATCGGCCAATTGATTTTCAGTACATACATATTCAATCATCACATCATTTTTCAGCACATGATCCCTAATAAAGTGATGCCTAATTTCTATATGCTTTGATTTAGAGTGTTGGACAGGATTTTTTGTTAAATTGATTGCACTTGTATTATCACATTTAATTGGTATGTTGTCCATTTTGATACCGAAGTCTTCAAGTTGTTGCTTAATCCAAAGAACTTGGGCACAACAGCTTCCAGCTGCAATGTACTCAGCCTCAGCTGTGGACAAGGCGACTGAATTCTGTTTCTTGCTAAACCAAGAAACCAAATTAGCACCCAAGAATTGACATGTGCCACTTGTGCTTTTTCTGTCGAGTTTGTACCCGGCAAAATCAGCATCGGAATAAGCAATTAAATTTATGTCAGATTGTTTAGAATACCATAAGCCTACATTAGATGTCCCTACTAGATATCTAAAAATTCTTTTAACAGCTTGCAGGTGTGATTCCTTAGGACATGCTTGGTATCTAGCACACATACAAACACTGAATAATATATCTGGTCTACTAGCAGTAAGGTAAAGTAAAGAGCCTATCATACCTCTGTACAATTTGCAGTCTATACTTTTACCTTTTTCATCTTTGTCAAGCTTGCAACTTGAGCCCATGGGTGTGCTGATTTCCTTTGCATCCTTCATCTTGAATTTTTCCAACATTTTCTTGATATATTTGGACTGACTGATGAAGATGCCTTCCTCTGATTGTTTTATTTGTAGCCCAAGGAAGAAGTTAAGCTCACCTATCATGCTCATTTCAAATTCTCCCTGCATAAGCTTGGCAAACTCTTGACAAAGGCTATCATTAGTAGCAACAAAAATTATATCATCCACATAAATTTGTACAAGCAATAAGTCATTTCCTTTTCTTTTAATGAAGAGGGTTTTGTCTACATTTCCTCTCTTAAATTTATTTTCAATTAGGAAATTACTTAATCTTTCATACCATGCTCTAGGGGCTTGCTTAAGTCCATACAATGCTTTATGCAATTTATAAACGTAATCTGGATGTAAGTGGTTTTTAAAGCCTGGAGGTTGTCCTACATAAACTTCCTCCATTATATAACCATTTAAAAATGCACTTTTTACATCCATTTGATAGAGTTTAAAATCCATGAAGCATGCATATGCCAAAAGTAGTCTAATAGCTTCTAACCTAGCAACAGGAGCAAAAGTTTCATCAAAATCTATTTCTTCCTCCTGATTATATCCTTTGGCCACTAGCCTAGCTTTGTTTCTTATTACTATTCCATCTTCATCTAATTTATTTCTATATACCCATTTGGTGCCTATAATTGAAACATTAGGGGGTCTTTTCATTAGAGTCCAAACTTCATTTCTTTCAAATTAGTTTAATTCCTCTTGCATAGCATTCATCCAATTATCATCTTTTTCGGCTTCTTCTAGTGATTTAGGCTCTATTTGTGAAACGAAAGCAAGATAATTACTAGTATTTCTTAGAGAGGATCTTGTCCTTACCCCTTGCGAAGGATCACCAAGGATTAGATCCCTTGAATGACCATGTGCATACCTCCATTCCTTAGGAAGATCTTGATTTCTTGCTTGGGGTTGATCTTCTTCATCTTGCTGAATTGTATCTTCTTTGACTTCATCTTCAAGTTGCTTGTCTTGTATGGAGAATTCCTTCATTCTGTCTTCAAGTATACCTGCATCACTATCTTCTTCTTTTCTAGAAGAATCTCCATTAGTTTCATCAAAAACAACATGAATGGATTCTTCAACAACGAGAGTTCTCTTGTTGAAGACCCTGTATGCTCTACTAGATGAGGAATAACCTAAGAAGATCCCCTCATCTGATTTAGCACTAAATTTACTTAGATTGTCCTTTCCATTGTTTAAAATAAAACACCTACAACCGAAAACATGAAAATAGCTTATGTTTGGTTTCTTACTTTTTATCAACTCATAAGGTGTTTTCTTTAAGATGGATCTAACTAAAGCACGGTTTAAAATATGACATGAAGTATTTATTGCTTCAGCCCAAAAGTACTTTGGTAGATCCGATTCGCACAACATGGTACGAGCCATATCTGCTAGTGTGCGATTCTTCCTTTCTACCACCCCATTTTGTTGGGGTGTCCTAGGTGTCGAGAAATTGTGATTGATACCATTTTCGTCACAAAACTTTTCAAAGTACTAATTTTCAAACTCGGTACCATGATCACTCCTAATTGCTTTTAGTTTAAGATTGAGTTCATTTGAAACTCTATTATGAAACTTGATAAAAGCGGGAAAGGACTCATCTTTATGTGCAAGAAATGAAACCCATGTAAAACGTGAAAAATCATCAACAATTACAAGACCAAATTTCTTACCCCCTAGACTAGCAGTTCTAGTGGGTCCAAACAAATCCATGTGAATTAGTTCTAGGGGTTTTGATGTTGAGACTATGTTCTTAGACTTGAAAGAACTTCTTGTTTGTTTTCCTAATTGACATGCAGCACAAATTTTATTCTTTTCAAAGTCAATTTTTGGTAATCCTTTGACTAGATCTTTTGTAATCAATTTAGAGATTAAATCCATGCTAGCATGTCCTAACCTACGATGCCATAGCCAACTAGTCTCATTGACTTTGGGATCCATGGCTACAAAACATTGGCCATCCTTCATGGTGAGATCATCAAGATCTACCATGTAAACATTTCCATGCCTATGTCCTGTGAGTATGATCTCATTGTCAATTGGACTACTAATTATGCATAGTGATGATTCAAATGACACTTTAAAGCCCTTGTCACAAAATTGACTTATACGTAATAAATTATGTTTTAGTCCATTAACTAACAATACATTGTCAATAAAAGAGGAGGGTGATATGGAGATTTTACCAACACCAATTATTTGACCTTTAGCATTGTCTCCAAATGTGACTACTCCTCCTTCTTTTGATTTCAAGGTGACGAAGAGACTCTTGTCACCGGTCATATGCCTTGAGCAACCACTATCAAGATACCACATTCTCTTTTTATTCCCGGCTGCAAGGCATACCTGCAAAATGATCATGTGAAGCTCTTAGGTACCCAAGTTTTCTTGGGTCCTTCGTGGTTAGTGTAGTTGGTTCCCTTAGGCACCCATACTTTAGTTATGTTTTTAGCTTTTACAAATATACTCTTGTTAGTTTGGATCTTTCTTTGAATACCAGAGTAGGCTTTATGTCCACTTTTTCCACAATGAAAGCATGTAGGTTTTTCAGTTTTGACATCTTTTGCTTTCACAAAGAAATTCTTTAGATACTTTTGTTGCTTGTAAGTTTTATATCCTAATCCGGCTTTATTAAAAACAGCTCTTTGATTTGAAAGAATAAGATTTAATTTTTCAGAGCTTTGTGTAAATTTTTCAACAATTGGTTTGTACTTATGTACCTCATTCTTAAGATTCAAATTTTCTTTAACTAGTTCTTCCATATCCTTTTTAAGGGATTCAACATTTTGTGCAAGTGAGGTATTATTATTGATTAGAGATTTAACTTTTAGATTCAATTCCTTAATTAGTGTTTTTGCCGTTTCATTTTCAATGCTAAGTTTTGAATTTTTATTTTCTAGATCAATGGTGTTAACATTTTCAACGCTCTTTTTCTCAATCAATAGATTTTTAATATCATCCTTTAGTTTTAGATTGGAGGCTTTTAATTCTTTATTCTTTGCTCCTAACATACTACAATCACTCATAAGTTCTTGAAAAGCTTCATACAATTCTTCTAAAGTAAAATTTATAGTTGAGTTTTGACATACCTCGTCATCTTCGAATGCCATGAAGCACAAGTTGGCGGTTTCTTCCTTCTCTTCCTCGGAGGAGGATGTGTCACTATCATCCCACGTTGCTTTCAATGCCTTCTTCTTCTTCTTTCCAAAGTGCTTCTTTTGTTGAGGGCATTCGGAACGAATGTGTCCCGGTCTCTTGCAATCATAGCATATGATTGGGTCTCTTTCTTTTTCTTTTTTCTTTTCCCAATCATTTCTCCCTCCAAACTTCTTTCTTGGGAAGGGTTTCTTTCTTCTCATGAATTTCTTAAATTTCCTTACTATTAAACCCAAGTCCTCATCTTCACTTTCTTCTTCACTCTCACTACTTTCTTCTTCACACACACTCGAAGTAGCCTTGAGTGCGATTGTCTTCTTCTTTGGCGCATCTTCTTCATGTTGCTTCATTGTCAGCTCATGCGTCATCAATGAGCCCAATAGCTGTTCGAGTGCCAATGTGTTGAGGTCTTTGGCTTCTACAATCGCTGTGACCTTCGCTTCCCAAGCTTTCGGCAAAGACCTGAGAATTTTGCTCACAAGTTCTTGATTAGTATAAGATTTACCCAAACTCTTTAAACCATTAATTATATCGGTGAAGCGTGTAAACATGCATGTGATGGTTTCATTAGGTTCCATCTTAAATAGCTCATATTTGTGAACTAGAATGTTCACTTTAGATTCTTTGACTTGATTTGTACCCTCGTGGGTAACTTCAAGTCTATCCCATATTTCCTTGGCGGAAGTATAGGTTGAAACTCTATTGAACTCATTCACATCTAGAGCGCAAAATAATGAGTTCATGGCTCTAGAGTTGAGTTGAACCATCCTATTATCATTCTCATCCCAATCCTCCTCAGGTTTGGGAACTTGAATGCCATTCACCATGTGTGATGGTTCTTGTGGTCCCTTAACTATAACCCTCCACAAGGCATAATCTTGTGCTTGAATAAAGATCCTCATCCTAGTCTTCCAATAGGTATAATTTGTCCCATTGAAGAGTGGAGGTCTATTAGTTGCCTGCCCCTCAGCAGGAACATTGTTGAAGGGTGTTGCCATCTAGATCTTTAGCTAAGACGGTTAGGTCTTCAAGAAATATACAGAGCACCCGCTCTGATACTACTTGTTGCCCAGAGATGGTCACCCAAGAGGGGGGTGAATTGGGTGTTTTAAAACTTTTTGTCTAATTAAAAATAAAACACACAAATGTATGAGCTAAAGTAAAAATAAAGGTATGAAAACAGACAATCGCAAACACAAGCTTTTATAGTGGTTCGGAGCTTCCACTGCTCCTACATCCACTCCCCAAAGCACCTTTGGGAATTTCCACTATAATCCAAGATTACAGTACGGTAGTTTTGCGAGTTTACTACCCAACTCGTTGTTTTACACCGGGCTAACAACGAACCCTATAACCCCCAATTTCACCTAGGCTTGGGACGCCTTTCCCTTGTTCCAAGTCCTTTGACTGGAACAAGCACAATAAAGAAAAGTTTTACAGGGATTTAAAAGCTCTAAATAAGCAAATATAACAATGATAAACAATGAAACCCGGAAGAACCCTTTTAGCCGTTGGAAGCGTGGGAAATGGTGGTTCTTCTGATGTGGATCGCGTTGGCTTGAATGTGAGCTTTGAATGCCGAACGGGAGAGAGTAGTTGAGCACGAAATCAGTTGGGAAACTTGAAGGCACTTGATTTCTTCACTTGAATGCACTAACTCCCTTGAACCTCTTTTTCTTTCTTCTCTCTTGAATGATCTTGTGTTGGGTTGGTGAGAAGTTGTTGGAAAGCACTTAAGAGCTCCCTTTTATAGCCCAAAAAGCAAATATAGCCGTTAGAGATAAAGTTAAAGAGATTTGAAATTCAAACCAAACCTGCAAAAGTTGTCAGTCGCGTCCCAGGCGCTCCGGAGACGTCTCCGCTTCATCGCGAGACGTCTCGGCTGTAAGATTTTACTTTTGACGATGTTTGGGGTCGACTCGGCGCTTTACGGGGGCGACTCCGATGATGAACGGTTTGAATCCTTGTTTTTCTGTTTTTCTGAGAGGGTCGCCTCGGCGCTTTACGGGGATGTCTCGGCTTGTTTGCGCTTTTTGCATGGGGACGACTCCGCTGCCTTGGGGACGACTCCGCCGTTATATCTCCGAAAAACATGTCTTCTGGAATTCTCTGAGAGAGTCGACTCCGCTCTTTCAGGGGACGTCTCCGCTGCCTTATCACCGAAAAAGACATCCTCTGGAAAACCCTGAGAGAGCAGACTCCGCTACCTCGGGGACGACTCGGGCAGTCTGCTTTTTACTCGCGGGGACGACTCCGCGTACTGTGGAGACGACTCGCGCGTATCACTTGAAATCAGCCTTTCTGCCGCCACTGAGAGAGTCGACTCCGCTTCTGAGAGAGTCGACTCCGACCCTGCGAGACGCCTCGCCAGGTGCCGGGGACGTCTCCCGACGTGCCAGTTCTTCCTGTTTGTGCCAGAGACGTCTCTGGGACAAACCGGAGACGTCTCGGCTGTCCCTGATCTGTTTTCTTGAACTCAAAAAATTCTTCAATAAATTCATAAAAATTATGGGAACTTGCCTAGATATTTCTTAACAATATTCTTAATTAATCACCTAAAATTCTCAAGTAAATTGTTAAGATAAATGGAATTATACTCTAGTGTTTTGTATTCATCAAAATCCGTTAGGGGGTCAACACCACTGCCCGTTCACTTTCTCATAGCCCATACGTATAAGTGTCCGTGCAGTGTATGTATCAGTAAAGAACAGATGCCTGGATGCCTCCCCCTCGACAGATATGCCGTGCTGTCGAAAAATCAAAGTGAGTATCATACCATAAGGCAGGGATACTCTGGAGTTGCAAATCACCTTCCTCATCTGCCTCAGGATCATGGCCGGGAGATTCAGGGGAATACCCTGAATAATATGCTCCATCACTACTAGATCTCGCTCTGTGATGAGATCGAATCTCCCGCTCTTCGGAAATAAAATCCTATTTATGATACTTAGCAATAACCTCATTTCAGCAGAAAGAGAGCTTGCTATTACCTTCTCCGAAAAGTCGAAGTCTTCATTTTCCATTATCAACTGCAGGGCTCTCATCTTGTTTTCTGGCTTTTCTGGAGTGGCTCCTTCACAGGGGAGATGAAGTAGCTCACTCAAACTCTCCTCGGAAACTCGAACCCTAACTCCTCGAACTTCCGAAATGAGCCCTCCCATTCCAGTTTTGAGGAAGGCATAGAACTCCCGAACTAATCCGGGGTAGATCATCACATCTAGGGAGCAAAGATACTCCCAACCTTGCCTTTGGATCCATTCCCTCAAACGGAACCCTTCTTGATCAAAGAACTCGGAATGGATCCTTCTCCCTGTTGTAACTGGTCTCCCCGCAAACCTTGCAAGTATTACTGAGGGGGAAGGAGGAGGAGGTGGCTCTGCACGTGCCTCACGTTGTGGAGACACTGTAGATGGCTCCGTAGCATGTCTTTCCTCACGTTGGATCCGTGAGACTCTTCCGGATCTCTTGGCTACGGCTCTTTTGGGTCCCATTTCTCCAAGATCTTAAAGTAATCTACTGTTTGGAGATATTTGGAGGAGTTTGGAGATTGGGGAATAGAGTTTTCAGAAGAGGACAAGGGCAAACAGTGCCCTAAAAGAGCTCTCGGGTCCCCCTTTTAACAGTGGGGTCCCGACGTTGGGTCGACTCAAGAATTTTCTTGGGTCGACTCAACGTTGGGTCGACCCTATTCTGGGTTGGGTCGACCCAAGTTCAGAATTTTTTCTTTTCTCTTTCTTTTTGCTTCTAAAAATTTTCCTTGCTTCCAATCCTTATAAATTCTTTCTGGGACAATGATACATGAGTAGAGAATCTATAGATGACAAGTTTGACTCATGTTTTGTGGAGTGATTGATTGAAACCCTATTTGATTTTGATGAGCTCAAAGCATTTGAGTATATCTCTTGTTTACTGATGAATTCAATTAAGTGTTTCAGTGAAAATCTTGTCTAAGTATCACTAGACATGGTTCATAATATTTTGGATAAGTTAAGAAGTCAGCCTGAACCAAAGTCTGAGATTCGAGTCGACTCCAGAGTATCACGAGTCGACTCCAAGCGTATCAAGTTCACTGGCACGGGCTCGAGTCGACTCCGGATAAGTACGAGTCGACTCCGACTGAGAACAGACAGACGAACAGAAAGCTTCAACTCAAAATCTGTCAGCGAGTCGACTCCTGAAGTGCGCGAGTCGACTCCGATGTTCACCGAGTCGACTCCAGGGTAGTAAGAGTCGACTTCAAGGAGTCACAGGCAGAAAAGTCAGAGAGCAGTTTCCGGGTCTGAGATTCGAGTCGACTCCAGTGGAACGCGAGTCGACTCCGATGGTTGGCAGGTCGACTCCAAAGAAAGCAAGAGTCGACTCTCAGCGGTACACAAAGAAAAAGTCAGAGGGCAGTTTCTGGATTCTGAGATTTGAGTCGACTCCCACATTACGCGAGTCGACTCCAAGACTCCGCGACCATCAAAAAGACAGAAGACCAACTTACTGTCTCTGAGATTCGAGTCGACTCCCAGACAGCTAGAGTCGACTCCAAGGCAGCTTCACATCAAAAAGACAGAAGACAGTGTTTCAGAAACTGAGAGCCGAGTCGACTCCGAGGAAGTTCTAGTCGACTCCAAGACTGGACGAGCCAAAAGACAGAAGATAGGGAGTTCGGGCTCTGAGCGGCGAGTCGACTCCCAGGATTGTCGAGTCGACTCGAGTGGACCAAATTCAAAAATAGATCCACGGACTCCATGGGATGAGCCGACTCCGAAAATGCCAAGTCAGCTCCAGAAGTTGGCGAGTCGACTCCGGGTCAAGACGAGTCGACTCCCAGTCGAAGAGGCTACTTTAATTCAAATTCGAAATAGTTGTCGAGTCGACTCCAGAAAAGCTTGAGTCGACTCCCGCTACAGCCGAGTCAACTCCTGATCGCGCGAGTCGACTCCAACCCACCAACGGACACATTGTCAGGCTGTGCAGAGTGTGCAGAACGGGCAGAAAAAGGTCTCTAACGGCTAGTTTCCGTGGGGGTTGGTTTAAATAGCCACAGAGGACTGTAGCAAGGCAGAGAACAACCATTCCACTTCAAGTATTCAAGCATTCAATCTCTGCAACCTGTTCTTCAACGAAAAAGAGGGAAGAGCTGCATTAACTGCATCCACCTACATCTTTCCAGCAATTAAAGAATCCTCCTCCTGCATTCAAGTCGACTACACATTCAAGAGGAGACCCGAAGTTTAAGAAGCCATTCCTCTTCTCCAACTTAAAAGCATTTGAGGGCTTCTAAACTCTTTTCAGATTATATTGTTTTCCATCTGCTTTTGAGAAGCTTAGTTTTCTGTTTGTCTATTTTATTTACAACTTGTATTTGCTTGGCTCAATCGGGGGATTGAATCAAGGGTATTGAGGTTGGTTGGTGAGCCGAGTATAAAACCAACGTGTGTAAGGGTTCGATTGTGATCCCGGGAAAACAATCGGGGTGGTTCTAGTCGGTGAGCCTGGGAAAAAGCAATCCGAGGTTGCGTTGTGAAGCTTCGTTTAAAA